>NC_047045.1:44339288-44639288 GCF_011762595.2 Tursiops truncatus
CTCAATAAATATTTGTTGAATGAATGAACAATTTCCTTGCAATAACTCTTGAACCAAGAACCACCTTGTGTTATTATTTTTTCCTGTATATTTTATTTTTTGAATTACTTAGTACGCTGAAGGCAAAGAAATGTCCTATTTCTTTGTACTATATAGCAGAATGCTATGTAAGTAGTAGGGGTTCAGAAGACATTCAACTGTATTGATAATGATACTTCTTCTACTCTGACTCTTTAATCTAAAAGGATAAGATTAAAGTGAACAAGGGGAAATATATTATTAGTCTGTCAAAAATGGAAGTTAAAAAATAGGTAACTTGTTTCTGGATCCCAATTCTACAGAATCTGCATAGATTAATTATAAAGGAGCTGTTTTTCTGCATGACATGAAGAACCTTCAGATAAGCCCTGAGTTATGTGAATAAACACTCAAACATGATGTTTGCTGTTTTCACTGTCATACTTTCAAATATTTTATATTTCTTTTTAAAAATCTTTTGTCTTTGAAAAATATAAGCAAAAATTCAATAGTTTCAATAATTTTAAAAATATTTATTTTTTTGGGGTTGCATTGGGTCGTAGTTGTGGGATGTGGGACCTTTTGTTGCAGTGCGTGGGCTCTTTGTTGCAGTGTGCGGGCTTCTCTCTAGTTGTGGCACGTAGGCTCATTAGTTGTGGCACGAAGGCTCTCTAGTTGTGGTGCACGGGCTCAGTAGTTCTGGCACGTGGGCTTAGTTGCCCTGCGGCATGTGGAATCCCAGCTTCCTGACCAGGGATCAAACCGGCATCCCCTGCATTGCAAGATGGATTCTTAACCACTGGACCACCAGGGAAATCCCAATAGTTTCAATAATTAAAAGCTAAAGTCTTTTGGAGCTGAGACAAGTTATTTTGGAAAATAGTTATCCCAAGTACAAATTAATTCCTAGTTATTGGATATTTACCTGAAAGGGGCAAAAAGAACTGCAGGTATTCCAAAGTAGGGATGAAATTTTAGCCTATGCTATATACTGATATTACCTTAAATAAGATATTTCTTAGGGTAACCTATAATAAGAACATGCACTGGAGTCTAAAGGTAATGAAGCAGTGGGGCTGTAAGTGTTATTAAACAGGAGGATACAGGGATACATGTTTCTCAAAGGCTTCTGACTGTGTTAACTGTAGCCAGAAAATGCTTAAGTTGAAAAATGGTAGATAGAATTGAGGGGAGCCAGAAGGGGAGAGGCCACGAAATTTAAGAGTAGATAATGCAAATTTTGTGCCTGAATAAAATTCTTGAGCAGGCTTAAACATCTGTTTCTTAAAAACTAGTTGAAGTTGGCCTAAGGCTTACTTATATACGAGTTAATCGCCTTTGGGGTTCTATAGACTTGTTGTTTAGTTATAAATATCTTCTAGTTTTCTCAGGGTATTGAATCTGTTAGGGAGTTTGTAAAATTAAAAAAAAAAGAAAGGAAAGAAAAAAAATTGAAAAAGAAACCTCTTGCACAAAACGCATTTTAAGAATGACTACAAATAGTTTTCTTAAAAATCAGAGAGCAGGTCTTCCCTGGCGGCACAGTGGTTGAGAGTCCGCCTGCCGATGCAGAGGACATGGGTTCATGCCCCGGTCTGGGAAGATCCCACATGCCGTAGAGCAGCTGGGCCTGTGAACCATGGCCACTGAACCTGCGCGTCCGGAGCCTGTGCTCCGCAATGGGAGAGGCCACAACAGTGAGAGGCCCGCGTACCGCAAAAAAAAAAAAAATCAGAGAGCAGGCTATTTTATAATTTTTACCCAGCTATTAAAAGATATTTTAAGAAACTAGTGATTTGTAACTTAATATTCAACTGCTTTTCAAGCAAAATTCCACCAGTATATAGTCATGATTTCTTTTCTCCTGTAACTTAAACTCCAAGGGATAGGCTGAAGTGGCCTGTTTATTTTGCTTCTCTTTATGTAAATAAAAAATAAGCTTAATTGCATGAAGGAAGGACCTTATGCTCTGCCTCTTTTTACATGCTTCTTTTCTGTATGATGGGAAAAATTATTTTCAAGTATACGGTATTTCACTGGCTAAACTTTTCTGTTTTGTTAATTTCTATAGCTATTGGGAAGATTGGGTTAGTCCTTTTGCATGAAAATTGACATGTGTTCTATAATTATAGTAAAACCTTTTGCTTTTTTTTGAATTTTATTTTATTTTTTATACAGCAGGTTATTAGTTATTTATTTTATAAATATTAGTGTATATATGTCAATCCCAATCTCCCAATTCATCCCTTTTGTATTTCTTTAAAAACTGATTCCTTTAAGAGTATGAGATTGCCAATGGATGTCATAGCCATTCTATAATGCAAGTAGTGAAGTTTTAAAAAACACGTGGAGTACAGAGGTTCATGAGTGCTACAAAAAGAATATAAGCTTGCCTATTTATGTATATTTTTTGTAGGTTTTTCTCAATATTGCATTGAAATGTAAAAAGTTTTATTTATCTACCTCTGGCTCAAAGATTTAGAGTACCCTATAACAGCACCTACTAGTAAAAAGCAAAATTCTCTCATAATTTTGAAAACTTCCTAAGGAAATGAGAGAAATAATATCATATGATGAGAATTAAATAAGTAAAAGCTACACATAAGACATCTGTGATTATTCCTAGATGATTGACCTTCTGTGATTATCTCAATAAAAGAAACACTGAGAGTTTGGGAACTCCCTATAGTCCATTAAGGAGATCTGGAAATAATTTCATTGCAAGGAGACAGGACTGGAAAATGACTAGAGAAGCTAAAATTGTATCACAACAGGAAGGGAATGGCTAGAGAGGGCAGTAGCTTAAGTTTTGTTTTTTCTATGTTAGAGGATCCATCTCCCACAAAATAATCCTTACACAGAATCCTAGCATTCTGTGGAACATGGATTGACCACTACTAGCTTTGAGAATGAAGAAGAGAAAATCCAGAAATCAGAAGTTGCCAGGGTGGATGAAGAGCTTGCCTCCTCCTGCAAACAGAAGTCACATCTTCAGAATATTCCTCACACTCCCCTGCGGCCTGAATGGCACATCCCTCACAACCACCCACGTTTACTGGTCAGCTCCCCCAGGGACTGCTAGGTCAGAAAGAGGCACTGGACGCAAAGGACACCAACATTCTGGACACAGTAGTGGAGTGGTTCCCCATTCACGAACTGACCACCTAGTTCAGGTACTTAAGTTCCTTGTGAGTCTGACCAGAATGAGACTGCCTCCTTAAATCAAATTCTCAGGCTGGTAATGCAGAGACTCATACTCTGAGCAGTGGTAAATTCCATCAAAGCAGTATGGCTTTCATTAAGGACGTCCATCTGGTCTGCTCCTTCTTATACACTGACCTTCTTTACTCTGTGGTTCTGACATTGGCATTTCTGCAGCATTTTCATAAAAACAATCAGTAAAACACCTGCTATTCATGAATTTCTCTATTCTTTGCACTGTGGAGAAAATTAGTACAAATCATACACAATTCACATAAGGGAGCACCCACTTGTAGACACAGACACACAGTTCAACTATCAACTATCTAACTGTCTTTAGTGGAGACTTGTAATAGGTTGAAAAAACTGTGTGAATGTATATAGCTCTACTCTTAAATCACAGAATATATTTAGAAGTTCTAAAAACTTTAATGTTTATTCTTTACTCTCAACGACTTTAAACTGTATTTATTTGCTTTTGAGTAATAAGAGTTGAGAGTAGAAACTATGCCTTCAGTATTCTTCTGCCCATCTAGAATGTCTGGCTTACAGTGGATGCTTAATGCATGATGATGATCACTACATACAAAATTTTGCATCAGTGCAAAAGAGAAAAACGTTTCTAGCCTTTATTATCGTTTTCATTTATTTCTGGCACTGGCAAGACAGGAGATTTGCATTACTTTTGAGCATAGGCATGATGCATTTAGATATGCTTTCCCATCTCGGCACAAGATAAAATACATGCCATACAACAATCGGTACTGCAATTTTATGCTGAATTGAAATATTTTAGACTTTGATGGGTTCAACAGATATACACACACAGAAAAGATGGATGTCAAAAAAACAGGAAAATGTTTAGCTATATCTTCAACACTGCAAACTGGGCAGTGTTATCGGTGCTGTTTTCTCAGGAAGTGAGTTACACGAACTTTATATGATGATTTTAAAAATGGGTCTACATATGCTAAAATGATTAAAGATATCTTGTGGATTTATATAAAATGAAAGTTATAAATATGGTTCAAAAACTCTTCACAACAATCAAAGACTAACTTCCTTTTGGTAGAAGGCAAGGAGGCCAACGCTTCCGAGAAACGTAGGAAATTCATGTGTTAACCCAGCATGGTGGGGTTTTTCCTCAAGTCTATTTGACAGAAAGTTGTAAGAAGCATCATTCCTTCTGCTAATTTTGTTACTGAGCCCAAGCTCGCTCTGCTCGCTGCACCACAGGCCTAAACTGGGAGATGAGGTGTTGGGGCAAGAAGCATCGACTTTAATCAGAAAGCCATCAGACCAAGAAGATGGCACACTAGTGTCTCAAAAACCATCTTCCCTCTGGCTGAATTCGGGCTCCTTTTATACAGAGGAAGGGGAGGGAGGGGAGAGGGGCTCCTTGGGATGCCAATCAATGGCTGAGTGGGACTGCTAACTGTTGCTTGCTAACGGTTGCTCCCTAATGGTCACTTGCTTAGGAGAGGGGCCCCGGTTGCTTGCTAACAGCTGTGTGCCCACCCTGCTCCTATTACAATTTTATCAAGGGAAAGTTCAAATGAGCCAAAACTAACAAAAGATATTAGTACCACATTGTTATGGAAATTGCTCTGGACTAGGGCTAGGTAATGTGGTTTCTAATCCAGGCTCTACAAGGCCTGAAATACTTCATTTCTTCCTGATGGGTTTTTATTTTGCCTATCCTTATGAAAAGAATTGGACTAAACCAGGGGTTTTAAACCTTGGCTGCACTTTAGAATACTCTGAGGTTTAAAAAAATACCCATCCCCAGGCCCTATCCTCAAAGATGATGGTTCAGTTGGTCTGGGAAAGATGGAGCCTCAGAAGTTCCCCAGGTGACTGTAATATGCAACCTGAACTGAGAATCGTTGACTATATGTCCTCTAAACACTTTGACTGCCTGAGTCTGTGATTCTAGAATTTCTGGGAAAAGTCTCTCTCTCTCTCTCTCTCTCTCTCTCTCACACACACACACACACACACACACACACACAGAGCCAAAGTCTGTTCATTAAACTGGACTCCCATTTCTAGTCTGATGGTAGTTTTCTGCACTTAGTGAGGTCTAGATTTTCAACTAACAAATGAAAACTGTGATACCCTTCATACTAATCAGGTAAAGTATTAATTCACAGGGAGGGTAAGTAGAAGGAAGAGAAGAAGAGAAACAAAATGTAAGTGCTGTCAGAATATAAGCTTTCTAAGAGGAACAGTGTACCTGCTCATCAACATTTAATAAAAGCTTTGCTAGGTGCTCATTTACATATAGAATTTTAGAGTTATAAGCTTTTAACAATTCCTCTACTTTCAACATATCTTGACAACAATAAAAAAGATAATCCTGAGAGTGGGAACACTTTAGAAATGTTGAGAGTTGGTCTAATTAAAGGAGACAAATCTATTTCAATGAAGATGCCTGATGCTTATTTATTGAATGAGTGAAATTCTCCCATGTCCTTAATATAGACCTTATGACTGGATAGATCTGATGACTGGAAAAGATCTTTCCAAAGAAAATGGTAATGGGTTTTGCTTTGCTAAAGGAAGATCCAGAGTATCTCTGATCTTAATCTTAAAACTGGAATGGGGTTTCCTTGGGAGACAGGAATATAGCATAAGTAATACGCGTATTAAGGTTAGACCTCCATCTCCACTCTTGTACTTCTCTGTTCAGGCCACAGTGAAGAGGCTGAAGTCGTGGTTTGATGGTAGGAGTTAAGAACTGTGGCCCTATTTTGCCACCTATATTTAGGCCTGGCCTCTCTTTCTGCAGTTGCTGGGACTCCTTCTAGTCTTTGAGACATGGCAACAGGGACAGAGTGCTAAATGGTTATGTCTGAAAGGCTGCTCAATTCTTAGATCCTTCTTTCTGTTTGAAAGGGCTTAATTTCCAGAAAAAGGTAAACCCATAGTCACTAAAATTTCTTTAATTAGATAACATTTATTCATTTGTTCATCCAATAAATATTTATGGTATGTCTTCTTTGTTTTAAGCCATGGGGATATAAAGATTCTTAGATAATTTGCAAGTACACAGCATACTCATTGACTTCAGCTTACACTGTTTTAAGTCAGTTCTCAAGTTATTGCTTGACTCATTTCAATTTATTTTTAATCCCCATCTAAAAATATCTTAATAAAAGGAAATGACTCAAAATATATCAGAGTCAGAAGCAAGAATGAAAAATGTGTGTATGTGTGTTGGAGGAGGGGAAGCGGAGAGGAGATACCTGGTGGATGTCCACTGGTGCTGAAAAATAGTATTTGAAATGACTGAGATGATCCTTTGTCACTAAACACAAGACCAATGTTCCTGCTCTGATTTAAATCCTTCATGAAAAACTGGAGTAGATGCATAAATATATCTTTGTAATTTAATGTATAAAAAAGCCCACCATGTAATCTGGACTCTCTTCTCTATGTAATTATAGTCATTTTCTAAAGTGTCTAGTATGAAAACACAGAGCCATAACTCAGTTTTCAGTAATATCTTGTAAAAACAGCATCTTGGAGCTTACAATCTACTACACTGTTCTCTGTACCAAATTACCTAAACTGTTTGCTATCTGGAGACGAGTACCGATCACGCAAGCTATGAAAGTCAAAGGTGCTCTGGGTTTCCTAAGAGCGTGAGCCCAGGTGACAGCACTGGGACCAGCCATGTTGCCAGAGGAACAAGGAAGCATGAGGGCATTTGCCCAAAGTGGTTTTGATATCAATGGGTTACACACCAAAACACTGAAAAGGCACTGAATCATCACTGAAAAGGCACACAATAAGCAGAACCGGATTACAAAAGAAAATAAATCACGGGGTGATTCATGGCATTTAAAAGAAACCTTTTCAGTTCTTTAAGCTATGCTGATATATTTAAAGAAACATCAGGGTTTTTATTTTTTAGACTACAAAGAAAATATCCTATCTCCCTATTCTTTTCGAGACGCTTTATCTGCAATTTCAATAGACAATAATTGTTTTCTAAAAACTACCCTTTTTGATAAATCTTGCTTGGACAGTTTAGTGCAGAGAAATCAAACCTTTCTTTTAGGCACTTACAAGCTTAATAAGGTCAAAAACAGATAAACACTATTAACGTTTCCCCTTTTTTTTCGCATTTTCTCCATTCTCTGCCTCTGTTACTCCTTGTACTACTTCTGAAGCAATATTCTCCCCTTTATCTATTATTATGCATTCTCTCTACAACAACCCACAGTTTTTTTTTTTCTTTTTAAATTTTTTTAAAAGCAGATAAGCACTGAGAAAGTAAACTTTTCCATTCAACTTTTCTATCAGGTGAAGTTATAATGTGGAAATTTATCCACCTGGTAATAAGATCTCAGGTAATATCCCTTTACTATATTGATCTTTAAAAAAAAAAAAAAAAAGCCACATCTTTGTTGCCAGACTTTGGAGTACAGTGATGGCGCTCCATAAGAGATTTGAAAAGACATGTTGAAATGTCTCCAACCAAACTAGGCTAGAGAGGTTGCATGGGGTTGTATTATAGAGAACTAGTACCATAAGGAGAGGAGTTGGAGCACAGGGGCATGACGAGATCTGAGAAATGTAAATTAAAATATGAGTTTCTCAAAAAGATATATAATGACTACACTATGTAAATTAAATCTCCTTTCTCTTGAGATTGTAAGATCTATGGGGCAGGTGTCTTGTATCCTCAGCACCAAGTTCAACACACAGTCTAATTTCACTGTCTGATACGGTAGCTAGTAGTCACTCGTGGCTTTTTAGCACTTGAAATGTAACTAGTTCAAACTGAAATGGGCTGCAAGAAAAAACTACATGCTGGATTTTGAAGAGTTAGTGCCCCCAAAATAAGAACATAAAATATCTCATTAATAACTTTAATACTGATTTCATGTCAAAATGATAATATTTTGGATAATTTCACTAAATAAAATACATTATTACACTTAGTCCTATCTCTTTATTTTTACTTTTTAAAAAAGTGGCTACCAAAAGATGGCGGAAGAGTAAGACGCGGAGATCACCTTCCTCCCCACAGATACACCAGAAATACACCTACACGTGGAACAACTCCTACAGAACACCTACTGAACGCTGGCAGAAGACCTCAGACCTCCCAAAAGGCAAGAAACCCCCCACGTACCTGGGTAGGGCAAAAGATAAAAGAAAAATCAGACAAAAGAATAGGGACGGGACCTGCACCAGTGGGAGGGAGCTGTGAAGGAGGAAAGATTTCCACACACTAGAAGCCTCTTCGCGGGCGGAGACTACGGGTGGCGAAGGGGGGAAAGCTTCGGAGCCGCGGAGGAGAGCACAGCAACAGGGGTGCGGAGGGCAAAGCGGAGAGATTCCCGCACAGAGGATCAGGGCCGACCAGCACTCACCAGCTCGAGAGGCTTGTCTGCTCACCCGCCATGGCGGGCGGGGGCTGGGAGCTGAGGCTCGGACATCGGTCGGAGGGCAGGATGAGGACTGCGGTTGGCGGTTAGTGGATAGTGCACCACAGCTAGCTGGGAGGGAGTCCGGGGAAAAGTCTGGACCTGCCGAAGAGGCAAGAGACTTTTTCTTCCCTCTTTGTTTCCTGGTGCGTGAGGAGAGGGGATTAAGAGCGCTGCTTAAAGGAGCTCCAGAGACGGGCGCGAGCCGCGGCTAAAAGCGCGGACCCCAGAGACGGGCATGAGACGCTAAGGCTGCTGCTGCCGCCACCAAGAAGCCTGTGTGCGAGCACAGGTCACTATCCACACACCCCTTCCGGGGAGCCTGTGCAGCCTGCCACTGCCAAGGTCCCGGGATCCACGGACAACTCCCCCGGGAGAACGCACGGCGCGCCTCAGGCTCGTGCAACGTCACGCCTCAGGCTGGCGCAACGTCACGCAGGCCTCTGCCGCCTCAGGCTCGCCCCGCCCTCCGTGCCCCTCCCCCGCCCCCACCGGCCTGAGTGAGCCAGAGCCCCCGCATCAGAGGCTCCTTTAACCCCGTCGTGTCTGAGCGAAGAACAGACACCCTCCGGCGACCTACATGCAGAGGCGGGGCCAAATCCAAAGCTGAGCCCCTGGGAGCTGAGAGAACAAAGGAGAGAAAGGGAAATCTCTCCCAGCAGCCTCAGAAACCGTGGATTAAAGCTCCACAATCAACCTCATGCACCCTGCATCTGTGGAATACATGAATAGACAATGAATCATCCCAAATTAAGAAGGTGAACTTTGACAGCAAGATTTATGATTTTTTCCCCTTTTCCTCTTTTTGTGAGTGTGTATGTGTATGCTTCTGTGTGAGATTTTGTCTGTATAGCTTTGCCTCCACCATTTGTCCTAGAGTTCTCTCCGTCCGTTTTTTTTCTTAATAATTATTTTTTTATTTTAATAACTTTATTATATTTTATGTTGCTTTATTTTATTTTACTTTATCTTTTTCTTTCTTTTTTCCTTCCTTCCCTCCTTCCTTCCTCCCTCCCTCCCTCCTTTCTTTCTTTCTTTCTCTCTTTCTTTCTACTTCTACTAATTCTTTCTTTCTACTTTTTCTCCCTTTTATTCTGAGCCGTGTGGATGAAAGGCTCTTGGTGCTGCAGTCAGGAGTCAGTATTGTGCCTCTGAGGTGGGAGAGCCAACTTCAGGACACTGGTCCACAATAGACCTCCCAGCTCCACATAATATCAAACGGCGAAAATCTCCCAGAGATCTCCATCTCAACGCCAGCACCCAGCTTCACTCAACGACCAGCAAGCTACAGTGCTGGACATCCTATGCCAAACAACTAGCAACACAGGAACACAACCCCACCCATTAGCAGAGAGGCTGCCTAAAATCATAATAAGGCCACAGACACCCCAAAACACACCACCAGATGTGGACCTGCCCACCAGAAAGACAAGATCCAGCCTCATCCACCAGAACACAAGCACCAGTCCCCTCCACCAGGAAGCCTACACAACCCACTGAACCAACCTTAGCCACTGGGGACAGACAACAAAAACAACAGGAACTATGAACCTGCAGCCTGCAAAAAGGGGACCCCAAACACACTAAGATAAGCAAAATGAGAAGACAGAAAAACACACAGCAGATGAAGGAGCAAGATAAAAACCCACCAGACCTAACGAATGAAGAAGAAATAGGCAGTCTACCTGAAAAAGAATTCAGAATAATTATAGTAAAGATGATCCAAAATCTTGGAAACACAATGGACAAAATGCAAGAAGCATTTAACAAGTAACAAGAAGAACTAAAGATGAAACAAACAACGATGAACAACACAATAAATGAAATTAAAAATACTCTAGAACAAATCAATACCAGAATAACTGAAGCAGAAGAACGGATAAGTGACCTGGAAGATAAAATAGTGGAAATAACTACTTCAGAGCAGAACAAAGGAAAAAGAATCAAAAGAACTGAGGACAGTCTCAGAGTCCTCTGGGACAACATTAAACGCACCAACATTCGAATTATAGGGGTTCCAGAAGAAGAAGAGAAAAAGAAAGGAACTCAGGAAATATTTGAAGAGATTATAGTTGAAAACTTCCCTAATATGGGAAAGGAAAGAGTTAACCAAGTCCAGGAAGCACAGAGAGTCCCATACAGGATAAATCCAGGAGAAATACTCCAAGACACATATTAATCAAACTGTCAAAAATTAAATGCAAAGGAAACATATTAAAAGTAGCAAGGGAAGAGCAACAAATAACACAGAAGGGAATCCCCATAAGGTTAACAGCTGATCTTTCAGCAGAAACTCTGCAAGCCAGAAGGGACTGGCAGGACTTATTTAAAGTGATGAAGGAGAAAAACCTGCAACCAAGATTACTCTACCCAGCAAGGATCTCATTCAGATTTGATGGAGAAATTAAAACCTTTACAGACAAGCATAAGCTGAGAGAGTTCAGCACCACCGAACCAGCTACAACAACTGCTAAAGGAACTTCTCTAGGCAAGAAACACAAGAGAAGGAAAAGACCTACAACAACGAACCCAAAAAAATTAAGAAAATGGGAATAGGAACATACATATCGATAATTACCTTAAATGTAAATGGACTAAATGCTCCCACCAAAAGACACAGATTGGCTGAATGGATACAAAAACAAGACCCATATATTTGCTGTCCACAAGAGACCCACTTCAGACCAAGAGACATATACAGACTGAAGGTGAGGGGATGGAAAAAGATATTCCATGCAAATGGAAATCAAAAGAAAGCTGGAGTAGCAATTCTCATATCAGACAAAATAGATTTTAAAATAAAGACTATTACAAGAGACAAAGAAGGACACTACATAACGATCAAGGGATCGATCCAAGAAGAAGATATAACAATTGTAAATATTTATACACCCAATATAGGAGCACCTCAATACATAAGGCAAATACTAACAACCATAAAAGGGGAAATCGACAGTAACACATTCATAGTAGGGGACTTTAACACCCCACTTTCACCCATGGACAGATCATCCAAAATGAAAATAAATAAGGAAACACAAGCTTTAAATGATACATTAAACGAGATGGACTTAATTGATATTTATAGGACATTCCATCCAAAAGCAACAGAATACACATTTTTCTCAAGTGCTTATGGAACATTCTCCAGGGTAGATCATATCTTGGGTCACAGGTGAAGCCATGGTAAATTTAAGAAAATTGAAATTGTTTCAAGTATCTTTTCCGACCACAACACTATGAGACTAGATATCAATTACAGGAAAAGATCTCTAAAAAATACAAACACATGGAGGCTAAACAATACATTACTTAATAACGAAGTGATCACTGAAGAAATCAAAGAGGAAATCAAAAAATACCTAGAAACAAAAGACAATGGAGACACGATGAACCAAAATCTATGGGATGCAGCAAAAGCAGTTCTAAGAGGGAAGTTTATAGCAATACAATCCTACCTTAAGAAACACGAAACATCTAGAATAAACAACCTAACCTTGCACCTAAAGCAATTAGAGAAAGAAGAACAAAAAAACCCCCAAAGTTAGCAGAAGGAAAGAAATCATAAAAATCAGATCACAAATAAATGAAAAAGAAATGAAGGAAATGAGAGCAAAGATCCATAAAACTGGTTCTTTGAGAAGATAAACAAAATTGATAAACCATTAGCCAGATTCATCAAGCAAAAAGGGAGAAGACTCAAATCAAAAGAATTAGAAATGAAAAAGTAGAAGTAACAACTGACACTAAAGAAATACAAAAGATCATGAGAGATTACTACAAGCAACTCTATGCCAATAAAATGGACAACCTGGAAGAAATGGACAAATTCTTAGAAACACACAACCTGCCAAGACTGAATCAGGAAGAAATAGAACATTTGAACAGACCAATCGCAAGCACTGAAATTGAAACTGTGATTAAAAATCTTCCAACAAACAAAAGCCCAGGACCAGATGGCTTCACAGGCGAATTCTATCAAACATTTAGAGAAGAGCTAACACCTATCCTTCTCAAACTCTTCCAAAATATACCAGAGGGAGGAACACTCCCAAACTCATTTACGAGGCCACCATCACCTTGATACCAAAACCAGAGAAGGATGTCACAAGGAAAGAAAACTACAGGCCCATATCACTGATGAACATAGATGCAAAACTCCTCAACAAAATACTAGCGAACAGAATCCAACAGCACATTAAAAGGATCATACACCATGATCAAGTGGGGTTTATTTCAGGAATACAAGGATTCTTCAATATATGCAAAAAAATCAATGTGATAAACCATATTAACAAATTGAAGAAGAAAAACCATATGATCATCTCAATAGATGCAGAGAAAGCTTTCGAAAAAATTCAACACCCATTTATGATAAAAACCCTGCAAAAGTAGGCATAGAGGGAACTTTCCTCAACATAATAAAGGCCATATACGACAAACCCACAGCCAACATCATCCTCAATGGTGAAAAACTGAAACCATTTCCACTAAGATCAGGAAGAAGACAAGGTTGCCCACTCTCACCACTCTTATTCAACATAGTTTTGGAAGTTTTAGCCATAGCAATCAGAGAAGAAAAGAAAATAAAAGGAATCCAAATCGGAAAAGAAGAAGTAAAACTGCCACTGTTTGCAGATGACATGATACTATACATGAGAATCCTAAAGATGCTACCAGAAAACTACTAGAGCTAATCATGAATTTGGTAAAGTAGCAGGATACAAAATTAATGCACAGAAATCTCTGGCATTCCCACACACTAATGATGAAAAATCTGAAAGTGAAATCAAGAAAACACTCCCATTTACCATTGCAACAGAAAGAATAAAATATCTAGGAATAAGCCTACCTAAGGAGACAAAATACCTGTATGCAGAAAATTATAAGACACTGATGAAAGAAATTAAAGATGATACAAATAGATGGAGAGATATACCATGTTCTTGGATTGGAAGAATCAACATTGTGAAAATGACTCTACTGCCCAAAGCAATCTACAGATTCAATGCAATCCCTATCAAACTACCACTGGTATTTTTCACAGAACTAGAACAAAAAATTCCACAATTTGTATGCAAACACAAAAGACCCCGAATAGCCGAAGCAATCTTGAGAACGAAAAACGGAGCTGGAGGAATCAGGCTCCCTGACTTCAGACTATACTACAAAGCTACAGTAATCAAGACAGTATGGTACTGGCACAAAAACAGAAATACAGATCAATGGAACAGGATAGAAAGCCCAGAGATAAACCCACGCACATATGGTCACCTTATCTTTGATAAAGGAGGCAGGAATATACAGTGGAGAAAGGACAGCCTCTTCAATAAGTGGTGCTGGGAAAACTGGACAGGTACATGTAAAAGTATGAGATTAGATCACTCCCTGACACCATACACAAAAATAATCTCAAAATGAATTAAAGACCTAAATGTAAGGCCAGAAACTATCAAACTCTTAGAGGAAAACATAGGCAGAACACTCTATGACATAAATCACAGCAAGTTCCTTTTTGACCCACCTCCTAGAGAAATGGAAATAAAAACAAAAATAAACAACTGGGACCTAATGAAACGTCAAAGCTTTTGCACAGCAAAGGATACCATAAAAAGACCAAAAGACAACCCGCAGATTGGGAGAAAATATTTGCAAATGAAGCAACTGACAAAGAATTAATCTCCAAAATTTACAAGCAGTCCATGCAGCTCAATAACAAAAAAACAAACAACCCAATCCAAAAATGGGCAGAAGACCTAAATAGACATTTCTCCAAAGAAGATATACAGACTGCCAACAAACACATGAAAGAATGCTCAACATCATTTAACATTAGAGAAATGCAAATCAAAACTACAATGAGATATCATCTCACACCGGTTAGAATGGCCATCATCAAAAAATCTAGAAACAATAAATGCTGGAGAGGGTGTGGAGAAAAGGGAACACTCTTGCACTGCTGGTGGGAATGTGAATTGGTACAGCCACTATGGAGAACAGTATGGAGGTTCCTTAAAAAACTACAAATAGAACTACCACATGACCCAGCAATCCCACTACTGGGTATATACTCTGAGAAAACCATAACTGAAAAAGAGTCATGTACCAAAATGTTCATTGCAGCTGTATTTACAATAGCCCGGAGATGGAAACAACCTAAGTGCCCATCATCGGATGAATGGATAAAGAAGATGTGGCACATATATACAATGGAATATTACTCAGCCATAAAAAGAAATGAAATTGAGCTATTTGTAATGAGGTGGATAGACCTAGAATCTGTCATACAGGGTGAAAAAGTCAGAAAGAGAAAGACAAATACCGTATGCTAATGCATATATATGGCATTTAAGAAAACAAAATGTCATGAAGAACCTAGGGGTAAGACAGGAATAAAGACACAGACCTACTAGAGAATGGACTTGAGGATATGGGGAGGGGGAAGGGTGAGCTGTGACAAAGCGAGAGAGAGGCATGGACATATATACACTACCAAACGTAAGGTAGATAGCTAGTGGGAAGCAGACGCATAGCACAGGGAGATGAGCTCGGTGCTTTGTGACCGCCTGGAGGGATGGGATAGGGAGGGTGGGAGCGGGGGAGACACAAGATGGAAGAGATATGGGAACATATGTATATGTATAACTGATTCACTTTGTTATAAAGCAGAAAGTAACACACCATTGTAAAGCAATTATGCTGCAATAAAGATGTAAAAATAAATTAATTAAAAAGTGGCTACCAGAAAATTTTAAAGTCCATATATGACTCACAACATATTTCTAGTAAGCAGCACTTGTCTAAAGAATTCAACATTATGTGTTAAATGAACAAGTGAATGAATGGATGAATGAGTGAAAGGTGTTTGCATCTAGAGCTGCCACTACCAGAAGGAACCATACCTAACTTTTAATAGGATGATACTCAAGAATAATAAGTCAACGACTATAGCAGACTTTATCAATGTTCCCAACCCTTTACCTCTTCCAACATCCATGCCCATTGCCATGTGCCTTTGTAGGCTGTCCTGATAAAAAGGGATAATCTCTTTCCCTACTCCTTTTCTTTGAGTTTGTTCATAAAACATTAGAGAGCACAATTTGTTCAAAAGCCTGAACAATGCTTTCACTATTGTGTTTTCTCATCACCACTTCTGCTACTGCCATGAGAACTTGGGCAGGCAGGAGGAGGATGGGAGACATGCAGAACTAAGCTGCCCTAGTGGAGCCCAGCCTGATCCCCAGTCACATGAGTACACAGCTGGGATCATCACATATCAACCCACTGCAGCCTAGATCAGCCAATCCCAAATGACCCACAAACCATGAACTAGATACATGCTTACTATCGCACACTGCTGAGATTTTGCACTTGTTTGTTATCCGGTCTACTTTGAGATACCTAACTGATATAGAAGTGTAGTCTTCAGAACTGAGCTTTCATTTTGAATGTAAGAATTCACAGTGGGGACCTTACAGTCACACTTGAAAATACTCCTCTCTCTAACCTCTTAGATAAAATAATTTTTGCTATGATGACATGTATGGGAACTAGGGCAGATATTCTAGTAGGAGCTGGACAAATTCATCGTAGAAGTATAACTCATTGATTATCACGGGGAGTTTTAAGGCAGGCATCAGCAGGGATGCTAAAACTTAAAAGGAATGGAGTAGCATAGCATGATTCTTATTTTTCCAAGCAAGTGCTGGATTTGTTAAAACGGTCCTTCTTATGAAGGTCCTTAGGTTTTTTGTTGTTGGGGAAAAGCTGTTAATATATGCGTACTCCCAGCTTTGTCTTATCCCTCTGCTTGATGAAGGTGGTACTGGCTTTGTCCACTAGTCATCCCCTGCTTTGCCCTCTACATGCTCCTGGGAGGGATCTCCTACTGCCTCATGGGTTCTTTGGTCTTCTGTGATGCTGAATAAGAACGAAAGAAAACTGGAATTGTGGGTAGAAAAGTAAAAGGGTAAGATTAGGAGAGTAGTGTCCTTTTATAAAAGACAGAAAAGCTGTAGAAGATCAGGGATGGCACAGTGTTTTGTGAAGGACTTTTAAATAAGGGGACTCAGAGAAAGTGCGGGTAAAAGGGACCATGGATAGAAAAGGAAGGGAGATTTTAACAAACATTCCTGAAGGTTTTGTTAAGTTCTCTTCACATGATTTAAAAAATGTAGCTAGAAAATGAGTTAATTAATTACATACTTTTTTTTATAAGACCACCAGCTTCTGTGGGTCAAAGCTTCTGCCAGTGATGACCTTGTACAAAAAGTTTAATATGGAAGGAAGTCATAATGTGGTGGAGAGAATGGAAGAACACATAGGACCTACAGTGATATTCACTTCCTATATCACTTACTAGCTGCATATCTGGACAGTTACTAAGCCATTCCAAAGCTCATTGTCTTGATTTATACCACGGAGAAAGTTATATACGTCATAGGTTGTTTTCAGGCTTAAATAAGACAGTGAATATCAAAATGCCTACCACGTTGCTTAGACATTTATAAACATTAGTTGAAATGTTGGGGCACAGTATTTTCTTTACAAAATTCAAAGTTTGGTCTATAGTCACTATAAAAGTTGACCTATACACTCAGGCTATGCTCCAAGTTTAGTAGCAGCAGCCGACTGCTTAAGCAGTTGCTAATCGACAAACAGCTCTGTTTTCGTTACAAGTTCCTTTTATGGAAGGCGAAAGAAGCTATGCTCAGTACCAGGCATGGTCGATGAGGAGCTTCCAAAGGAGAGTGAACTTAAATGCTGGGAAACTCAACAAACAAAGTGACGACTTATAGAGACTTTTTAAATTAAATCACTATCCTTAGTTACTTTGAGAGAAGACAGCAGAGGTATACCCGTGATCAAAATAATGTCACATATTATTTTCAGTACTGAAATTTGGAAACATGGTGCTACTGCATGGGAATTGATTGTGGCCTGATAGAATTCTAGTTTTTACTAGCAATGCAACCAGTGAATCACAAGGTGGCATCTAGGTTTTAGATACTCTTCAGCATGGAAGAGCTATATAGAGCTGTGTAGAAAAGGCACTGGCAATCTGTGTTTTGAAATTGCAACACAAAATTGCTAGCTGATGCTATGTAAGCAGCAACTTGCCTAAGGCTGCAAGGAATGAACATAGGAATAAAATTAGATTAAGATAAATATGCTTTTCTGGAGACTGGAAAACACCAATACAGCATCATGCTTCTGAAGTTAATGGGGGTTTAGAGAGGACGGGAAGTAGTACGGGACCGAACCCACTGCTTTGAGACAGGGATGAATGCAAAAATCCACCTGGTTCTTCTCGTGTACGTGTGAATAATGCTTAACAGGAAATGGCAAATCAGGATCATCATCAACAATAATGTCTTGGTATGCAGCCAGCCTACCGGCATACACTGCTAGGCTGGAGCTCCACAGGTGAGAGGAATAGATGACAACAGCGTAGCTGAGCACATGTGGTTTGGTGAGTGGATGTGGGGACAGCCACAAGCTGCGAGGACAGATACAGTCTTGCAAGGACACTGAAACACAATTTCAGGGTACATCATGGAGGGTGGTGGACTACTGGAAAGCAAGAGCCTGATAGATTGCTCTGACACATAGCAATAAGGAAGAGTGGCCTCGTTTCCAAGGCAAACCTGGTGCAATGAGCAGACTCTCAGAATCCTAGGCTCTGCCCACACCAGTAGAAGCCATACAAGACAATTCACTATGCACACACGGGTGGGAAAGGAGTGCTGCAGGTATGTGGTATCCAAACCAGGTTAGTTACACTAGAGCCAAATCTGGAAAACACTATGTACTGTTTACTCATATAAAGGTAGGAGTTTTATGGAAAGGGCCTAGGAAAGATATTTCAGTCAAGTCTCATGACCTCCGAGAAGCTGCGGCTTAAATGATGGCATAGCACGTATCTTCAGGCTTTGAATACAGGTAAATAGAATAAGCATTTTTACAAACTGATCTAGCCTGGGAATGCTCAGTGGCTATAACTAGTGTACAGCAGTCTACAGACATAATGCTTGATACATGTGGTGTATTATATCCTCTGTTAATAAAATGTCTTAAAATAACTTTGAGGAAGAGAGCTTGCCCAACATTTAATTATTTCCATGATTACTGGCAAAGGGAAACATGTCACACAGCAATAGTCCATGAACTAAATTACCAGGGGGGGAATTACTAAAAACATGCAGGCATGGCTGAGTTTTGAATTTGTCAGATATCATCTCGTGGCGTAAGTCACAGTGTTTTCGTGGGGATGAAAAGTGATAATAGATATAGATGGGGTTTGTAAGTCATCAAGCACTGTACACACATATTGCAAGCCTTAAAGTACAATCAAGAGAACTTCAACAACAGTGTTCCAAGCAGACCTACTACAATTTGCTCTTCTACTCATTTCAGCTTTAACAGACAGTAATATAGTTTGTTTGCTAGCCTCTTAAGCTAAGGCAAGTAAAAAGCTTTAATGACGGCTTAAGCAGCATTTTTATAGCAGTGCTCCTATTAAGAGAAAAAAGGAATAAACTCTCATCCTCTTGTTGTCGTAATAGTCTTGAAAAAGCCATCTTCCCACCCCAAATCAAGTTTTATGCTGGCTAGTTTGTTTGGACTTTACACAACTTCTGAATGTACGGCTGGGTACTCTTTACCAATTTGCAGTTACTGAAAAGGACATAGGTTGTGTTCTGTTCTACTTGTGTAACAGGACCACCTTCAAAGAGGATTTCTTTTTTAGCTCGACTGTTACTTTATTTATACTGATTCCCCACCCCGCAAAACGAACCTCCCCAAACCAACAATTTGAATTCAAAGGTAAACTCTAATCTACCACAACCTGGTTTCATTTATTGTGTTAATGGGAATAAGAATAGTAAGAGCAGATTAAACAAAAATCTCTTCCAATTTTCTCTTCATTTCAATCAGAGTTCCTAACTAAAATAAAGTCATTTTTATCCATCTCTTCCTTAATCTTTTGCCTTCATCCTGGAATTGGTAATTCACTCAACTGTGGGTTATTGTTTCTCATCTTTCCAAGTGCCCTTCTGTGGCTAACCCTTTACATTTGTTAGATTGCAACAGGGCAGTTCTAAAGCTTTACTGAATTTAACGCAAGCGACCACAAGGAGAGCACTCTGTCATTTTCTAGTGGTGTCAGTTTGTACTGGAGGTACCAGCCAATCGGGCAGTGAGAGTTAACCTAACGGCCACTGACACATTAGGCTGTTTTCTACTTGTTCTTTAGTGATGAAAACAAGAAAAAATGTGCATCTTCATGAGAAATGAGAGAGATAAACCAAGAATGAGAGATAAACTTAAGAAAAGTAGAAAATAAACTTAAGGTCTGAGTCTAGTCAGAGAAACAAGGGTGACTGACAGAAATGTGACTTTGAAGAAAGCACTGGGGCTTCTATAGTGTGTAATCCACAAATTTGGTGATTCCAAAATATCAGGCCATGTTTTATAAAGAAGTTGCTGTCTCATTTAAAAGTTTGATAGTTGAAAATAAATTTAAGGAACTCCTTGGGGTTAAGCATTTTGTCTTCTAGTCATTCAGTTTTCCCAGTGCCCTTGAAAACTGCTGCATCCCATATTTGCATTTCTATATGTTATTTAATATCTATATTTTTTTCTATTATGTATACTGGATAGCTCAGTCTAGGTGAGCATAAATAACATTGAGCAGAGTCAGAAACATCAATTTTTATTATTTGTTTTTGAAGTCAAAAGAAAATTATTTTACTAACTGAATTTAAAAGCCTAAACTTGTTTTGTTAATAAATAATAATATATGAAATATGCACTATGAGATCCACCAATTATATATTCATATACATAGATGGTGATCCTTTTTGGAAATATAGTGAATAGTTGAAAATGAAACAGCAACTAATATTTGATTAGAATACAACGTTATGAAGATTGCTATAAAAACTATGTGTCTCTAAATAAGAAGCAAACACTAACAGTTTGCTACAGAAAGTTCCGTTAGCTTTTCAAGATTCACCCAGCAAATAATTCAGATATTTACCAGACAGTCTGAGAAAAGAGTGTATGATCACCAGATTGTTGTGCATTACTTCATGGTTCATTCAATCATCAAAAATTTACTGAATGTCTGCTATGGGCCCGGCATTGAGTTAGGTTGTAGGGATAAAATAACAAGGACAAGCAAACAAGGTCTCTTCTTTCATAAAGCAAGTGTCTAATAATTTTCGAAAAAGAGGCAAATTTGTAGGACAATAAAAATTGCAATAATTAAAATAAAAGTTAATAAGACAGCCCTCACTTTCCACGGTTCCTACATGTTTGAATTTCAGTACTGTGCAAAGCAAAGACTGCCTGTAATATAATATCGGCTGTTTTAGTCCCAACGCAGAATTTTCAGGCTGAAGGTACTGTTTATTCAATCACGTGTCTACCCTGATTTGTTTTTTATGTTTTTTTTGTGAATATGCTATGTGAGAAGAACGTCTGTGACACTTTTGGTGGTCCCTGCTGATAACAAGAGTGCTACCTAGCTTTTCAGAGTCTGGTCCAGACTAGCCCGTTTAATCAATGAAATACGTGAAAGAATTTTCTTGTAATTTCCTCTCCTTTCTTCCTACTTAAGAAATGTATCATATACCAAAGAAGTCAACTCCTAGAAATTCATTGCCTTGTGTCTATGCTTTTTATTAATATTCTTTTAGCACAAACATGCTATTCAATAATTAACTTTTTAGGCCCAGGGGAACCTCTTACATGTTTTTCTTCTTCTATCAACTATCTATTGCTTGTACTTTCATTGTATCAACAACTGTCTTTTACTTTATTCGGTCATGCATTCAAAGTTACAAGAAATAATTTGAGTGGCAAACGAGGTATGAAAACAGAAGCCCTTGGCACTCCTTAGGTGTACACCTCAAAGCTCCTTTTTGGTGGTGAGCACTGTCCTGTTCTGGTGCGGGCACTGTCCTGAGGTGGATGCCCCCCTTTAGAACTGAAGTACTCATTCCTCCAACATCTAAGAGTGTTGACTGCAGGCAGCTCACAGTTGCATCCCTCTCTCGGCATCGCCCTTGACTGAAGGGAACTGCCTTACCTACGGTGTGCCCCCTCCCCAGGGGTAGTGTTTATCCAGTGATTGGTCAACGTGGGATACAAAGGCTGGGACTCTTGCCTCAATGTATGACAATTCTGAGGACGCATCTAGGTTAAAAGCTCCCATGATAACCTGGGGTCACTGTTGTAACAGCTCACAGGTGACCTTCTCCACCTGTCCAATCCTGCTTCCCTCAATTCCTTATAGCTGTTATTCCCAAACACTTCCCCAAATTCTATGTATACAAATTTCCCTTGGAATGTGTTTCCGGGGAAGTCAAAGGAGGATATAGCACCAAATAAAAACCAAAGATAACTAATATAAAAATAGATCAATATGAATCTGATTTCTAATCCTTACCCATTTTCATGATTCTTACCATTCATGTAAGGAAATATTACTTATATAATACCACATTCTACAAAATTTTATAATATGAATATTACTCATTGTTTCAGACTGAATTTTAGGAAATATTCTGAATTCCCTAAATGCTTCTCAGAAAATATTTTTTAAGGATAAAAAATTTTTATAGACCAAATACATCATTATGATGAAATGGGATGGAAGTAGACTGAATACAAATAAATACAATGTTAAGATTTGAATCCTTTCGGAGCTAACAATAAATGTGATATATTTTCAAATTTTACATTTCATTGACTAGAATATGAAGGAGATAAAAATTTAGCAGCGAAAGAGAAGAATTCACCAAGTATACGACCATAATAAAGATGTTGCCAACTCTGGTATGAAATAAGGGATAATTTGTCTTCTCTTGTGTTAAAGTTTGGCTCTTTGTTACTTTAAGTGTTAATTTTCAAAGTATAGGGTATAACTTCAGTCCAGGTAAGCAAGTGGATTATTGAAAGGACAACAATAATCCCATTGCTTAGTGTCTACATTATTGGATCTCATCGGCAGATTCACTTATCTGTTAAGAATTCCACTTGCTTACTCATGACCTTAAAGTTGAGTATTTAGAAGTATTAGCAAAGTAGAAATCTTTCTCAAGTGTTTTGAGTGAGTAAATGGAGCAGGGAATGGAAAGAATGTCTATGAAAGTACTTACTAATAGCAAAATATCAGAAGCATGAGAAAAGGGCCTGTGAAATATAATCTTCAGCAATGAGACGTGTTCCAAGAAATGCCTTTCTGATTCATTCAGTTAGCACTGGGGAGGCCCTGTAGCAGTAAGGATATGTTTTAAAAGTATAAAACGTAGTTAATTTTGCCATTGCGGTAGCATTAATGTGGGAGAGTGGTTTTAAAATTGCCTTTCAGCAGCGAAGCACTTTCTTCAAATGAAATCTTATACAGAAGCCCAATATGAAGAAGAAAGAAGAAAGAGGACTAGCTCTGTTTGAAGTCAAGGTCAGGGGCTGGGAGTTCCAGTGGTGCAGAACCCCTCAAACTCCAAGACACACTAGAGAACTCCTAGGTATCAGAGTGGAAAAACCAACGGGGGTATTGGAAAAGCTCTCAACTGTGAGCACTTGAGTGTTTAAAATTTTTGTTGCCTCCCAGCATTTATTTTTCCATTTCCCCTTCCTATCAGTATTTTGGAATTCTCAGCATGTATTCTGGATAGGTTTGACACCATTCCTGACTCTGGGAATGGCCTCCAATTGGCTTAAGCCAGTCCGCATATCCAATCTCCAGGTCACACTAATAGACTTAATAGATTCAGGGTTGAATACATGATCCAACTCAGGTAATGAGAGCTGCAAGAATCAATTACAAGTTGGTCTTTTTTTTTTCTATCCTAAGAGCAAAGTGGTAGATTTGTATCTGAAAGCGCATAACCCCAGGAGCTGCTGAGTTGTTATACTGTGACAGTAATGGAGGAGGATTGCAGAATGGAGCCAGCACTGAGGAAGTGGCCCTGAGAACTGGAAACAGAGTCATTGTCCAGAATGCATTTGAGCTACTGGTCACAAGTTGCCCGAAGCCAGCCAGCCTTCTCAGCTACATGACAATAAATTTCCTTTACACTTTAAACCAACTTTTAACTGGGTTTTCTGTTATAACAGGAAAGTATCACCACTGGTATCTATTTCATCCCAATACCTAGAAGAGTCAGTCCTAGCACACAATGAGTAGCTCAGCAAATATCTGTTGACTGAGTCATGGGTTCTAATGCCCATCTTGCCCCTAACTAATTCATTTTACTCCACCAGATATTACTTCCTTTATTTGTAAAATAAGAAGGGCTGCTCAGATAGTTCTTCAAAACCCATTCCTGCTCTAACACTATGAGTCTCTCTATGCCTTTGTGCAGATTATTGCTTATGTGACTGCTTCTCAGCTAACCTGCAGAGGTTTGAGAGTTAATGAACTGATTCAATTTTGTAGAAATTTAGCCCACTGAGGATTTTTCATTAGCTGTGGGTTAAGGTAGCCCCGTTCCTCCCTCAGGTGACTGCCTGATTGTGAAATTATGGTAACCCACAGAAGAGAATCTGTACACTGGAGGACTGGGAATGTTGAATTCATGGGAATCAAAGCCGGGTTATCACTATTTGCTTGAGAGTATCCGGAACATCTGTGGAGGGGGATGGGTATAAGTTCTAGATGACTGCAAGAGAAAACTGTATTATTTGAGGATAATTGCAAGGATACCTATAATTCTTAATCAAAATTTCAGAATGCTAGGGGCCTGTGAGCAGAATGTGCTGAGAAATGGAAAGGAATGCTTTCTTTTGTAAAAAATGTAATCTATTCAATACCTATAAACTCATGCCAACTTAGGCCTGACCCCGACTGCGGCTTATGGCAAAGCACCGTCATCTTTGGAGCTTCAGAGGATAGGATGGGTGGGTGCAGAATCTCTGTCCTTTCTTTATAAGCTTTCATATTGTAGGCTGTTCCATCACAGTCACAATCTAGAGCAGATTCAATAGAAATATAATGCAAGTGAGCCATAAATGCAATTTAAAATTTTCTGGTAGAAACATAAAAAAAACAGTAACAAAAATAGGTGAAATTAATTCTAATAACTTATTTTATTTAATCCAATATATCCAAAATGTTACCATTTCAACAGGTGCTCAATGTAAAAAGTTGTTAATGAGATGTTTTATATATTTTTGGCACTAAATCTTAGAAATCTGAAATTATAACACATTTCGATTCAGATTAGTTACATTTCAAGTGCTCAATGGCCACAGGTACTCTGTATGGATCAACAAAGATCTAGAGAATGGCTCCTTCCTCCCAGGTTTTTGTTTTGTTTTGTCTGGGGTTGGGTAGGGTAGGGGGATCATAAGTACACACACTATCATCAAACACTAGTTTAAATCTGAGGGGCCAGCATGTCTCTTCTCACGAGGGATAGAAGTTTAAGATGACCCAGCATTGGGCAGGAGTGGCGGAGTGACAGGGAAGGAGAATGGGGAAGGCTGTGGGCTTGTACTAACATGTCTAAACTGGCACACCAGGTCCAGAAGTTTAGATGTGATACTCAACACAATTAGGAGCCACGGGGAATGTTTACACAGGGGAATGACATGATTTAAGCAGTGTTTTAGGTCTTCAGTCTGCTTGGCTTCTGTCTACAGAATGTGTGGTGAGACAATATTTCAGATAGGAATCTATTTTTTTCTCCTGGTAATTCTTTTTCCCTTTCTTCACTCAAGCAGACAGCAGAATCTCTGCTCATTGCCTCAGGGAAGGAATATAGCAAGGTGAAAAATAGAAATGTTCTCTCTGGCTTTTCTGATCCAAAGTTGCCTTAGGGCAACTTAGAGGTTGTGTGAGGTAGGTTAATAAAAGAGAATGTGGAGGTGCAGGGAAACTGTTTTGGAAAGAAACACAAAGCTAGAAGGGCAGTCCTCTGAGCAAGGAGGAAAATGGCGAGAGAGAAGAGAAGGAGAGGAGCAAAGAGAGAGAAGAGAAAAGTAAGAGAGAGGAGAGGGTTTGAGCTTGCTTCTTGGAAAACAGGTCCTCTTTGAAAGACTACCCAGAGAAGAGGCAACACTGCATGAAGAAAATGAGTGTGTGCTACAAGAAGATAGATGAGACCACAGACAACCTCGGCAAGATTTCTGTACCCAAGCGTGGGAAGGATGAAGCAGAACAATGCACGCTGTGGTGGTGGACACCTCATGGCCACCAACGAAGACCAAGGACCAGATTCTCATTTGTCTCTGCCCTACAGGATGATCTGATACTGCGGAAGACCCCGAAACGCTCAAATGAGTGTGTTTAAATTTCTTATCATCCTGGCACATTCAATATGATTTCAGAATAGAATTTGATTGGACTTTGGAAAATTGTGTAATCTTTGCTGTACATCTGAGTTTGTGATTGAGATTCATATCAACAAGGGTGCTAGGCTGAGGTAACAGCCCAGTTACCTTCCAGAGAGAGAAGTAGATGGTGTCAAGTGCTACTTAGAAGGCAGAATTGGCAGTGTTTGCTGAATGGAAGCGGTGGGCTGAGGAGAGAGAAGAATCTGGGCATATCTTAAATTCTGACCTAAGAAAACAGGGAAAAATTTGAAAACATCTACACATCTGAGATATTCACCAAATATTAGGTACTATTCTAAGCTCTTGACAGATAGTTCATTTTAACCATATAATACCCCTATGACTATTATTATCACCCCTATTTCCAGATGAGGACCCCAAGGCTCAAAGAGCTGAAGTGACTTACCCAAAGTCATAGCTGAGATGGAACAGAGGCAGGATTTCAACCCAGGCAGTCAGGGTTCACAGTCTGGTTTGTACATCTCTACTACTATCAGGTAACAAGCTAAACAAAACTCAGGATTTTATTAAAACTAACAGGAAACTTATAGAAATACCCTGGTTGAGGCAATCCTGTATTTTTGTTATCAAGGTCCTGGATACTGAGTAACTTTTGTCCAGAGTCTGTGCCTGTCTTTAATCCCTTTATGTGTATATATATCCTACATGTGGGTCTCTTTTTAATAAGTTATTATAGACTTCAAATCCAAATATAAACGTTCTTGAATCCATCTTCCAATAAATTTAACAACTGAGCCACAAAATGCAGAGGCTTCCAACGGCCTTTCCTTACACACAAATAAAAGATGGCGCCCGGGTTGACTTCCTTCATCCACATGTGCCCTCCATTGGAGAGCTGATTTGACCCTGGGGAAAAAGTACCTGAAGATTTGGCTCCTGTTTCAGATCTTGAAGACTCAGGATTCCCTGATGGGATTCTGTGTACCAACCAGTTCTCACAGAAATTTGAATTTAGATTTTAAAAAAAAGTTCCCACTTACAGTACTAACTGCACACCATCAGCAGCACGGCAACATACACTAGCAGGGCAGACCAGTGCTGTGTAAGACTTCGGGGGATGGAGGAGATGCAAGGCCAGAAGGGAAGATGAGGAAGGCATTGCAGCTATGGCCCTGGGCATGGTGATAAGCTGAGTGTCTCGTCCTTAGGCTTTAGCAGTGGGGGGACACCTGGGGACAGGGCACCCCTCGGCAGTGCCTTCTTCCCTAATTGAAGACCTTTTTGCCCAGTCTCCTTGCCCTAGTTCTCAATCCTTGTTGGTAGGCAATTTCCCCCCAATTTAAAAACTGCTGGCTGTCCTGACCTCTTGCTATATTCCTCTAACTGCCTGGAGTCCCCAGTTTTGATGTTCTTAGCTCTGTTTTACCAAGGTTGACTTCCATTTGATAGGGTTCTTTGACTCCAACTGAATTGCCAGCTCCTGGTTATTTAAAATTATGGAGACAATAAAGTTAGTAAGACATGGGTTCTGAAGTAGAGATGATGCGGGAAACAAATACTTAGAGCAAGGCTTTGGACAAGGAAAGCCTTAATAGCTTAGATTCTCAACTGGAGATAGTAAAAGTATTTTCTTATTTTACACTCCATGCACAGGCCACATCACACTGTCTGGCCAGTAGTTAGGTTAATATTAGCTATTAATATTATTATTTTTTACTGTTATTATTGATCTGAACCTTCAGATTAGCCTCAGTTTTCTTAGATCCTACTCAATACCCTTTGTAGATGAACTATTACATGTTATTAACCAATTAGTAATCAACAATGATTAGGAATCATTATTGTAGCCAGTAAAAACATGAGCAGTTAATCATTTCACAGAGGATTTTGGAGAAAAAGTTTTTGTGTCTATAATTTACGATATCATTGCCTTTCCATCAATCTCTATTTCTATATACTAAATTTAATAACTATTTATATAATTCTTTAACACTCATGTGACATCATGGTAACAGCTTTTAATGAATATGCATCATGTCTCCCCTCCTAGATTATAACTACACAAGGCAGGACTGTGTGTCTCAGTGCTTTGTGTCTCCACAGATTGTTGTTTGGCACATGGCAGAAATGCAATTAAAATCTGTTGACTGACTTGTCCTGTTAAGTAAGGGAGAAGACGTGTACCACACACTGTAAAACGGGTACTCTTCTACAACTAAGTGGTTCTTCTACCAAGATAGCACTTTAGTGGTTAAGCTGCTAAACAATCAAGTTTTAACTTTAACAAGTTTTAAATCAATGTGCTTGTACCTAGAGACTGTCATACAGGATGAAGCAAGTCAGAAAGAGAAAAACAAATGTCTTTTATTAACGCATATATGTGGAATCTAGAAAAATGGTATAGATGATCTTATCTGCAAAGCAGAAATAAAGACACTAACATAGACAACAAAGGAGTGTATACCAAGGGGCAAGCAGGGGGTGGGATGAACTGGGAGATTGGGATTGACATATATACACTATTGATACTATGTATAAAATAGATAACTAATGAGAACATACTGTATGGCACAGGAAACTCTACTCAGTGCTCTGTGGTGACCTAAATGAGAAGGAAATCCAAAAAAGAGGGGATATATGTATATGTATAGTTGATTCATTTTCTGTGCAGCAGAAACTAACACAACATTGTAAAGCAACTATACTCTGATAAAAATTAATTTAAAAAATCAATGTGCTACCTCAGTGTGATTATCTTTATTTATTGAAAAGGATATTACTAAGATTTCTAGACATTTTTTGCTGAAATCCCTTAACACATAGATATAGATCTAGATAAGATACAGAACAGATATAGATACAGACATAGATATATGTCTGAGCAATGATTTAGAGCTTCAATCTGCAATGCACATGCTTCTCCAAACATCTCAAAAAGCAAGCAAAAATTCCTATTTAACAAAAAGCAACTGATGGCAATAAAATTCTATAAATTGTTTTCACTTTTTAAAAGTGGAATTTCTCATTTAGATTTCCCTATTTTTTTTTTTTTTTTTTTTTTTTTGCGGTACGCGGGCCTCTCACTGCCGCCATGGCCTCTCCTGTTGCGGAGCACAGGCTCCGGACGCACAGGCCCAGCGGCCATGGCTCACAGGCCCAGCCACTCTGCGGCATGTGGGATCCTCCCGGACCGGGGCACGAACCCGTGTCCCCTGCATCGGCAGGCGGACTCCCAACCACTGCACTACCAGGGAAGCCCCATGTCTTTTAAAAATGTTTCGTAACATGTATTTTTGATTAAGTTGTACCAACATACTTCCTCTCACTTTTAAAATGAAATGAGAAGCATTTAAAATATTGCAAATATATTAAATTTTTTCATAATATTATATATATCTAATCTTAAAATGACTGAAATAGCAAAACAGCAATGTTACTTAACAATAAAGATAAAAGTCAAAGGAATGTAGAAACTCAACTACTTAGACTGCATGAGAGACTATGAACTATTATATTCTCAGGTTAATTGATAGTGATTCAGGATCTCTTCTTGTTGAATAAGTTTTTATTGAAGAAATGCTATCAAAAATATCTTGTTCCCTTAGAAATATACTAAATATAAATGAATCTTTCTTTGATAATTGAAGATTTTGCTCTCCCTATGAATAAAACCAAAATAGTAGTAGTAGTAGTCTTGAAAATATAGACAATGTAGGAGATCTAAATAAACATATAATAGTATCAGGTTGCTATTGTTTCCAGTAAATTCCCTATATAAGTTTGCTTTCTTTTAATTATCATCAGTGTAGGTCTGGAAACAAGGGGTGGAGGGATGGCTATCTCTGTTGGACTCCAGCTGACTGAGATTTTTACAAAATACTCAAAAAATGAAACTTTTTTTTCTAGTAGACAAGCCTTTAATAATTAAATTATAATTTTCTTTCAGGACTCTGGGCCTGTCAGACATACTTTTTAGTAAAATATTTCAAGATCTTTATTAACCACTTTCACTCAGGCAATTATAACCTCCATCTTAATATTCAAAAACAGATAAAAAGACTTGGAAAAAAAAAGATTTTCAATATGCTTTCAACTCTTATATACTATCTTTCCTCATTAAATTTGGTAAAAAAAAAAAAAAAAAAAATTCTTCTTAGCTAGTTAAACAGTGAATTATCCAATTCTCCAGATAAGAAAAAAGCTATTTGAACTTCTAACATATCTCCTAATCTTCAAAGCTTTGAAATTTGTTATTTTCAGGTAGCTTTCTGCCAACCTTGTTTTAGATGGAATCTCATTCCCTTTTTAAAGTTTCTATGGCTAGTTTCTAACTGAAAAAGAAAAGCAAAAATCTTGCTGATAAAGTCTGAAAATGAGGTTGTGTTCAGGTGGTCCATAAAAGTGTTTACGGACGACAATGTCGGCAGCACCCTGACCTCTCCAGGGAAGGACGAAGGGAGTGTGGGGCTCAGCCTCCCTAGTCTCCTTTCAAAATTGGTCATAAGAGAAAATGGATATGGAGAGAGATTCATCCCCCATCCCATTGCCATCAAGTGTCAACAGTAATTAACTAAGTGAAATAAGCCAGACAAAGACAAATATTGCGTGGAATTATACGTGGAATCTTTAAAAAAATGTCAAACTTACAGAAACAGAGAGTAGAAAACTCGACTACTAGGGGCTTGGGGGTGGGGGAAATAAGGAGAGGTTGTAAAAGGGTACAAACTTTCCTCTATAAGATGAATATGGTCTGAGGATCTAATATAAAACATGGTGACTATAGTTGATAACACTGTATTGTATAATTGAAATTTGCTAATAGAGTAGAACTTAAATCTTCCCACTCCCCCTGCAAAGAGACAACTATGTGAGATGATGGTTATATTAATTAAATAGATGGAGGGAATCCTTTCACAATGCATACGTATATAAAAACATTACACTATACACTTTAAATATCTCACAATTTTATAAAGCTATTGAGGTATAATTTTTAAAAAACAGTAATTAAGAACAGAAAAGTAACACCCATATTCATTTGTAAGGAGAGAGATTTTTTCTAATTAAGGAGGTAAAAGCTAATAACATGGTATAGTGAAAGAATCTGAAATATATAAAGTATAAAGAAAAATATAAAGTGTTCTTATAATAGCATATCCTGAAAAGACTCACTATCAACCTTGTATTGGGTCTCTTTCCAGACTATTTTCTAGGCATGTCTAAACAAATATTTTTTTTAAAGGATCATAATATGAATATTATTTTGTAAACTGCTTTTTTACTTAATATAGTATTGCTCTTGTTCTAAAAATAAAAATAGAGCCACATTATTACATGTATGATAGCTTCATATATAGATAATACATAAATTATTTAACTCATTCCTTATTGATTGACATTTAGATTGCTTCTGAACCTTTGCTTTTATAAACTCTAAAAACCCTAAAAACATTGTCTGCATATCATGCAATTACAGAATTATTTCAGGATGCCTTTCTGGAAGTAGTAATGTATCAAAAGGCATGCATAATCTGCATTTTGATTTATATTTATAAACTGTACTTCTAATGTACCACAGTATTCCTCCACCAATGTTATATGAAAATGTCCATTTCTTCAACCTTACTCATTATAATAAATATTATAATTCATCTTCATATTGCCCAATGGAATTGTTTTAACTTGATATTTTTATTACTAGCGAGGCTGAACATATTTTCATGTGCTTATTGCCCATTTTCATCTTTCCTGTCCTCTCAGTTTCCTAATGTGGTATTTCTTTTTCTTTCTTTCTTTTTTTTTTTTTTACTACAGATCTGAAAGAGTTTTTCACGTTCATTCCATTCAGTAGGTATGTGTGTATCAGATATTCACTGAAAAGCTTGGGTTGGTGTTGTAAACCTGACAGTTGCAGCCTATGGGAGGCATTTCAAATCCAGTAACAGGTGTGGTCATCTATGGGGAGAGTTCGGAAAACAAGATAAATGGGTCTAGGACCCAGGAAAACCCAGGAAAAATGTCTCATTGAGAAGTTGGGTAGAAGAAGATAAGTCAGCAAAGGATACAAAGCAAAAACTGTTTACATAAGATAGAAAGGATGCCAAAAGGATATGGTGTCACGACAAGAGAAGAGAATGTATGAAAATGGAGAAAGGGGTGGATGATGTGTAATTCTGCTGAGAGGCCTAAAAGTGTCCATGGGGTTTGGTTGCCTGGAGGTCACTGGTTATCTTAATATCAAAGCAGTTCTACTAGAAAGTGGGGGTGGTAATGGTGCAGAAGCCAACCTGGAGTGGGTTAATGAGTGAAATGGATTCTGAATGGCAGATGTAGCATGTATAAACACTCCTTTCAAGCAGCTTGGCTGTGAGAGTGGAGCGGAAAGATTGGGTAGTTGCTGGAGGAAGGTCTGGGTCAAGTATGGATATATTAGCTCACTTTGATGGAAATGATCCAGTAGAGGAGCAGCTACATTGCAGGAGAATGATAGGAGAACCCAAGGAGATAATTTTTTAAGAAATCAAGAGTCAACTGGTTCTAGCAAAGGACTGACTCTTCTGGATCTCTCTGGTCAATGTCACCAATGTCCTTCAGACCAAATCTCATGACCGTTTTCAATTCTCCTCTTATTAGATATAGTTAACACCATTGTCTACTTATTCCCTCTACTCCTTCTGGTTCTCTTCTGTCCTTTCTGAGTGTATGTTCTAACCTTTTGGGGGGGCATCTCTTCTTTGCCCACTCATTCTTGGTTTATTTCAGGATTCCACCTCTGGTTCATTTTTCTTCTCATTCTACATGTGTCCCTAGGTGATCTCTTTTAGTCTTATGGATAAAATATAATTTATATGTCAATGGCACCCACCCTGCAACCTAGTTCCAATCTCAGGAAACAGAATTTGTATCCAATTGCTTGAGAGACACCTTCACCCAAATGTCCCACAGGTACCTAAAACTCAAGGAACCCAATCTGAGCTCATCACTCTCACTATAAGATTTGCTTTCTATCTTCTGTTCTGTTAGTTAATGACCTTGTCAACTACCAGCTGTCATATCCAAAAACCCTTGGCATATCCTACTTCTTCTCCCTCCCCACTCATATGCAAGGCTTTGCCATATTTCATTGCTAATTTGAAGGAATCATTACAGGGGAAAGGGTTGAAAATAAAGGAGATTTGATTTTCTTTTTGAAGAAAGAAGCAAGGTATTCCATTTAGATAGGGTTGAGAAATATGTTTGTGATGTGATGGTTAGAGGTAAGTGGAGGTTTGATATTGTCATGGAGAACTAAAAAAGAGAGCTGGGTAGGAAAATATAACAGGACTGACAATGTCGATATTGTGTTGGGCCCAATGAGGAGAAAGACTACTTATTGGCTTATTGGTATCCTGCCTTAACAAAATTAAAAATGAGTATTCTTATCTGGTAGTTTCTAAAGTACACTGGAAACTTTCTGATATTTACCTTGAGGATGGGTTACAGGGGAGACCAGTTTTATGGGGTCTTTGGGCTCTGCCTTATTGCTCAGGTTGTTAGTCTCAAAGGCAGAAAGCCAGCTCAGAGGTGGGTGGCATCAGCACTGTCTGTAGGGAAAGCAAGGAGTTTAATTTCTGGGTATCAGTGAGTTTACCTGCCTGAAATATCCCTTCTCTCATGTTTGTTGATGCCCTAAATTTGCCTAAAGGAAAATTCTGCTTGAATTCAGAGATAAGGTTTAAAAATTAGGGAGCATTTCACAAGAATTTGAACTTACAAAAGTTTAAAAATTGGTTTTTGAAAATAAATGGAGTCAAATATCTCTCTTCTCACTTTTAAGTTAAATGGAGAAGCATTAGTTAACTATATATAAGTCAAGTCTCATTGTGAGAGAAGCAAGAAAAACAATTACTGATTGTCATTTTCCATTTTTAAATGCAATGTGTGGGCTTCTTTTTGAAAAATTCTCAGAAATGCATCAAATTATGAGGAATAGAAAACAACATTAATACTTACCATGCAGGTTTGAGAACCATAATTTGCCAGTATTCATGTCAGTATTTTTCTGCATCACAGACATGTCACCAAGAACCTTTTAAGATAGATGACAAGCACCAGCTTTTTTTCAAAGAAATGTTTGCTCCAATTTTTGTTGATCAAAAGTATCAAAAGGATACACAAAACGTCTGTATTTGAAATAACTTAAGTGGCCAAGCTAAGCTTCTTGTCCACGCCCAGTACTCAAATAGTAGTTCAAATATACTAGGGAAAAATTCCGTTTCGATTGTAAAAAGTATGTCTAGTTGCCTATTAGATACACTTTTTGGTACCTGTTATTCTCACGTCTGCAGAGAACAGGGGCTCCCACTTTTTAGTGCATCTTCCTTGTCTTGCCTCTAAACAAAAATGCCAGCCTCGGATCAAAGCACAGTCACATGTGTCTTGACACAAAATCTCAGACATGGCAAATGTGACACAGAATGAATTGGTCTTTCAAGAAGCATGAAAAAATAATAAAATAACTGAAGATTTATTGGTAGATAATTTAATATTATAAAAAATGGAAGTTATAAAAATGAGTCAGTATGATGAAGTTATTTTTGCAATTAAAAATCCAGCTACTGTGCAGAATATTGAGAAAAGAGTGTCCATTTGCCCTGGCTTCAGGGTGGGGCTCTGGGCCTTGAGATGAGGGATGGTGAAGCAGACACTAGATCCCAGAGGACAGATCAGAGATTCAGATTCAGAGAAGACAAGGGAGAGTCCCTCTTCCTAGAATCAGGGTAGCAGATGTACTTCTAGCTTCTGGACTGGGCTGTTTACTTCTCTATTTATTTTTTATAAGGCAGGGGTTTGGTCAAAGGAATGACTTGCTAGATCCAGGGAATAGGCTGGACCAATCAATTAGGCCAAGCTACCATTGGACCTTAGAATTCCCGAGGGCTTGAGAGACAGGGCCATGATGAACAGAAGCCAGACAGAACATGCAATTTCTTTTTTGTACAATATCCACATCAGTATACTCTTTCACAAGTTCCAGGTCACTGCTTTCAGAAAATGTGGCTTCCTTGGACATCTTCCCTGGGAAAATTTGTGTTGCTGCCCACCCTTCCTCTAGTTCTCATGATACAAGTCCCTATGAACACAATTAAGGAATAGAGAAAAAAAATCAATTTATAAAACTTTGTCATCTGTTCCTGGGTATAGACATAGAACATTAAGTTTGTACACCCCATATAGGTCCTGAGCTTTCTACCAGACAATCAATCATGAATGTCCACTTTCCTCAATCATAGTCACTATGATTGGCCCAGGGAACCTCTCTCTCCTGGTTCTTTGACCTTGTGTGCTGTGTGGTGCAGACACTCATACCAGAACCCGAGTCCTCAGGGAGCATTCAATACCACCGTATGTGCAGCTTCCCACTCCTCCACCATCCAGGGGTGTAGGCTCACTCAACTCTCTAAGGGGGGATCTGACATAGAATGTATTCTTATTGTTGGAATAAGAAGTACTAATGGATAAAAGGATAAGAGGGAAGCTTAATCAGATCTGCCTCAGTTTCTCTCCGCCACTGCTACTCATTCTCATGACTTAGAAGAATAGAAAATAAATAGGAAGGATGGAAACAGTACACATTCCCCGAGCACTTCCCTAATATTTTTATAAACAGCAGTTAAAACTGTTTCTTTAAAACTTTTCATCCTAACCCAACTACAGGAAGAGACATGTCTGAAACAGTATGAATTCTGCTCTGACCAAGTCTCATCTTCCATTTCCCAAAGTATAAACTACAAGACACCCACAGGTAGTTGCTTGTCAAGCAACAATCCAGAAATGAGGAATTGAGCCATTATTAAGCAATTAGTCATTTCTTTGGGCAACAAGTACTGAAGGCAGCAGTTAAAAAGTTGGAGGGGGCTTCCCTGGTGGCGCAGTGGCTGAGAGTCCACCTGCCGATGCAGGGGACATGGGTTCGTGCCCCGGTCCGGGAAGATCCCACATGCCGCGGAGCGGCTGGGCCCGTGAGCCATGGCCGCTGAGCCTGCGCGTCCGGAGCCTGTGCTCCACAACGGGAGAGGCCACAACAGTGAGAGGCCCGCGTACAGCAAAAAAAAAAAAAAAAAAAGTTGGAGGTGTGGTAAGAAATATTTTATTATCCACTGTTAACAATTTAACTCAATTTTAACTTAAAATAAGCTGAGGAGGGAGTAAGGCATAAGGGTGGAAACTACGGGATAGATGGGTTTTAATGAGTAAGAGAGACCAAGCTGGTGCCCAAGGCAGTGTGTGATCTGGATGAAGCCCCACACCAGAGAGAGACCTGACCACGGAAGATCACTGAATATGCCAAAGAGGAGGTGGTGGGACTCTGAAGATGCCCCGCAGGCCTCACTCCAGTTCTCCAGTATCTCAAGTTGCAGAACTTACGGTCTAAGAGTTAAGAATTTTATGGACTATTATATCACTACCTTTCAACACTTAACAATTTATGATTCTAAAATTTCATTAGTTGCTCTTCTAAAACTTTCCCCGAAAGTATAAACCAGCCACATTTTTGAAAGGAAGCAGGAAATAGATTTGTTGATGTATCAAGCATGGTGTTGGGCAATATTATTATTACCTCACATAACCCAAATTCTGTGAGGAAAGAGTTATCTTCTTGTTCTTGTTTTTGTTTTTTTTTTTGTTTTTTTTTGCGGTATGCAGGCCTCTCACTGTTGTGGCCTCTCCCGTTGCGGAGCACAGGCTCCGGACGCACAGGCCCAGCGGCCATGGCTCACGGGCCCAGCCGCTCTGCGGCATGTGGGATCTTCCCCGACCAGGGCACGAACCCGTGTCTCCTGCATCGGCAGGCGGACTCTCAATCACTGCGCCACCAGGGAAGCCCTATCTTCTTGTTTGATGGGTGAAAATAAACTCACAGTGATTAACCATCTTACCTAGTATCTCAGAGCTCTGTGCAACAAAGCTCTAAGGTCTAATTCCAAAGCTCATGCTCTTTCTAATCACATCGTGATACTGCTATGAAAAACCCAACATATACATACCACCCACCAAAACAAAGACATTTCAAAGGGGACAGAGATGGCTCTAAGAGGTACATGAGCATTCTGAAATTAAAGCGAAATTTGAGTGGTTGTATGATTTCTGGGAAGGGACAGTTTATAATTTTTATCCAACTCGCAAAGGGTTAAGCCATAAAATTTGAAGAACCACTGCACTCAGTGTATTTAGAAACTAACAGTCATATTCTCCTTCAGTCCCATATGGCATATGGCATCCTGAGCTTACTCCCAACATACTCAATTTTCTCCAGAGATTGGAGCAAGGCTGGAAACCTTAGAAAGAAGATTAAATCATAATGAAATATACAAGAGTCCATTTAGCTATGTGTGCTGTTTGGCGGCTGCCCATATAATTTCGGGCTATCAGTATACCCCAGGGGCTATTGCAGGTTCATTAATATAATTTTAGGCTGGAAGATCCTTGGAGATCATAGAGTCCAAAGTCCTCAGTTTACAGATGCTAAAACCAAGACCCAGAGGGCTAGAGTGTCTCACAGATTGTCATATAACCTTTTACTGGCTTGATAATGGACTTAATATTTACCCAGCAATCAGTCACTTTTGGCCATCATCTGTGCCTCCATGGTCAGTCGAGGGAGGGAGAAAACTGTGCTAGTGCTCAAATTGTCCCTTCCAGTTCTAGTAGTGCTCTAGCACGGCTGGATACTATTTAGTTTCTGAGTTCTAATCAGATTTGCATGGCGGCACCACAGCCGTCTGGCACCACTGTGGTCTGCAGACGATTGTCAGGAAAAGTTGACATAAGGCTGAGGATTCTTGTATTCCAAATTAATAAACCAGAAAAAAGAAGATGCACTTCTCAAATGCAGCTTAATGAGTCAGACTGTGCCAATTTTGCTAATATAAGCCAAGTTATAATGATAAAATCAGTAATTTAATTAGTCTATTGCAAATGAAAACATTCTATCTACACCGTTATTTGAAAGCTCTATGATTCTATTGATTTCCTTCTCAGTGAAAATATAAGAAGAAACATTTTTTTTCACAAGTCTGTTTTAAAATCTTTGACTTTGTGTTAAGAAGAAACTGCTAAAATAAATTGCAGTTTTAGACTGCATTATAAAATTTCATACTGGTTCAATGTGATTCATGCTCCTGGTCATTGAACATGTTCCACCTGTACTGAAATAAATTAGATATTTGAAAGAAAAACGCTGCGGAAATAGTCATTTAAATTAATTTAAACAGGCAAGGGGCTACTGTATAGTAGACAGCTCTGGAAGGGCGTCCAAGGAAGTTCTATGCCCCGTGAGTTTGGACAACTCACTTGGCCTCTCTGGACCTTAGTTTCTCTTCCTGCAAAATGTTGAAGTCTGTGTTACTTTCAAGGCTTACTCCAGCTCTAAAATTTTAAGTCTATGATTCTATCATACCATTTTATCCCTAGATATGAAGTCAAGAAACCATACAAATAACATTTCAGCTAGATCACTAGTAATGGGTTGTAATAATTAACAATGATCACAAAGGAAGTGGGAACTGAAAAAATTAAATCAGTATATTTTGGTTGAGGTCCTGTATTTAAAGAAAAAAGCTCCAAGTAGCCTTATTATAAGAGTTTACTATTAGATTCTGATTCTAGAGTCTTAGAACCAGAAGGGAATCTTAGAGGTTATCACTCAGTACAATTCACGATAGAAATTTCCCCTAAGGTATCACAAAGACATGATGTTTATCCTTTGTTTGAATATTTCTATTAACTAATGATATGAGAAAGTCTACTTCAACAGATCTAATTGTTAGAAAGTTCTTCTTTATGGTAATTAAAATCTGGCTACCAGTTGTCCTTACTTATTTATCCTACCTAGTTCTGGCGTGTAGTCTGATACTCAGTTGACCGTGAGGCTCATCTCACCACGCCTGCTTCCTGAACTTGATAGCTCTTAATATAATCTCCTAGTCCTGGATGAACAGAAAACCTAAATGATAAATATAATGAATCCAGGTCTTAGAGAAGCTTAACTTTAACACATATGCACTTTACATTTTAAAAACCAATTATGACTTCAAATTAAAGCAAAAATTTAGTTTACATGTTGCTGATTTATTATCTCTTCCCCTACAGTATATTCTAAATTTTTTTTAGTTTCACTAAATTTTCCCCCTAACTCTCTGCACATAATCTTGCCTCCTATATAACAGGGATGACTGAATCCATTCAACATGGGGTCCCAATTAGTCTTTCTGACTTAAACTGAATATTTATCATAAAATAAACCTTCATTTATTTTAGTCGTCTCTCCCACCTCAGAGGAAGAATTCTCTCAACACTTTGCAATCTCCATCTGATTCTCACCTGCCTACAGGAAGACCTGGCTCCAGTTCTCTTTCTCTCAAATCTCCCGTCTTTCCTGGCAGCTTATAAATATGTCCTCAACATATTAAAAAAGCAGAAGATGGCAGAGTGTTAGATGGACAGTGGATGATACTGGCGAGCCACTGAATCAACCACACCTGAAGCACATCCTAATGCTACACTTCTCTGAATATATTTTTCTTTCATTATTTGAACATATTACAGGTTCTTTAAAGTCTTTGCTAAGTCCTACATCTGGGTCATCTAGGAGTTAGTTTCTATTGAATCCTTTCTTCTTTACTATGGGCTACATTTTCCTGTTTCTTTTTTTTGTGGTACGCGGGCCTCTCACTGCCGTGGCCTCTCCCGTTGCAGAGCACAGGCTCCGGACGCGCAGGCTCAGCGGCCATGGCTCACGGGCCCAGCCGCTCCGCGGCATATGGGATCTTCCCGGACCGGGGCACGAACCTGTGTCCCCTGCATCGGCAGGCGGACTCTCAACCACTGCGCCACCAGGGAAGCCCTATTTTCCTGTTTCTTTACACATATAGTAATTTTGGTTGAACACTGAATGTGGTGCATGATATACTGTACAAGTTCTGGAGTCTGTTTTCTCCCTCTGAGGTATGTTGATTTTATTCTAGTAGGCAGTTAAATTATTGGCTGATCACTTTGACATTATGTAGGCTTGGTTTACCCTTTCAGGGAAGACCTATGGAAAGCTTGAGGTGTTTCTCAATCCCTTCTCACTGGGCAAGACTTAACTCTGAAACATCTCCCCTTCAAACCTTGTCATGCCTGCTTTTAAGATTTGAATAGCAGGTGTGGTCCTATCTCGTAAGGCATGGCCTTTCTAGTCTTGCACCAGATGCTGAGGAAAACAAGATGTGAAGAAGGTGTTAACATGGCTAGAATGGAAACTCAAAGTCTTCCAGCACTTCCATGCTCAACTCCAGAGCAGTCCCTCAGTGCTAAGCCTCAGGGGGGTCTCACCCTTAGCCCAGCCCTCAGCCAAGGATCCATAGGGACCTCTGGGACTCCTCTGCAAACTCCTTCCTTTCTGGGAGCATGCATAGGGCACTGTAATTACTGAGGTGATATTAGATCAATGAGCTAAATGAGGTGAAGAAGTAAGGCACGTAGATATCAGTGGAAAGAACATTCCAGGTACAGGGAACAGCAAGTACAAAAGCCTTGAAATGTTAATATGTCTGGTGTATTGTAGGACTTGCGAGGTGGCCACTGTGTGACTAGAGTGGAGTGAACTAAAAGTAGCCGAAGATATATTCAGAGACATACCAGGAGAGGGGAAGGGTGGGGGCAGACACCTTGCAGGAAAAATGGCCAGCCATTGGGGGATTCTGAGTAGAGAATAGTGACAAGATCAAAGTCAAGTTTTACAGCAATCATTCTGGCTGCTGTGGTGAGAATTAACTCTAAGGAAACAAAGACAAAGGAAAGGAGATTGAAATAATGCAAGTGAGAGAACATCATGGCAAGAACAAGTGTAATCATGGTGGAGAAGGTGGGATGCAGTTAGATGTATTTTGAAGGTGAGTCACCAGGTAATCCTGATGGATTAGATGTGACGTATAACAGAAAGAAGCTCTGTCCTGAGCAATGGGAAGAATGGCATTGCCCTCTACGGAGATGGTAAAAAACGCTGGAAGAGAACAGGAAAATCAGGATTGGTTTTGGATCTTTAAATTTGAGATGTTTATTAGAATCTAAGTGATTTAACCCGCTGTATCTGAGTCTGAAGCTCCAGGGTGAGGCCTGGGTGGGAATTATAAGGCTACTGATGGCATTTAAAGCCATAAGAATGTATTCAATCATTGAAGGAGTAAAAAGAGAAAAGAGAAGAGGACTGATAGCTGAGCCTTGTGGAACTCCAAGTTAAGGGGTTAAGGACATGAGGAAGAATAAGCAAGACCCTGAGAAAGAGGGGTCAGTGAGGAATGTGGAAGTTTAGGAGAGTATAGTCTTCTGAAAGCCAAGTGCAAACAAAAAGCATTTCAAAGAAAAGTAGAGTCATTAACTGTGTCAAATAGCAAAACATCAAGTTGGATGAGGAATAAGAATCACTGTATGTGCAACGTGAAGTTACTGGTGACCCTGAAAGAGCAGTTTCAGGGAGCAATAGGGTGAAAGCCTGATGGGAGGCGGCCCAAGAGAGGTGAGAAGAGGAACCAGAGCCAGAATATTGATGACAGTTTAGAGAAGTTCTACTCTAAAGGGGAGCAGAAAAACTGGGGTGTAGCTGGAGGGGAAGGTAGGGCAAAGAAAAAGTCAAATTAAAGATTGGAGAAATAACGGGTTTGCACACTGTGGGAATGATCTTGTAGAGGAGGACAATTTTGATGATACAGGATGAAGAGGAGAAAACTGGTGGAGCAGTGATCACGAGTAAGTACAAGGGAAGGGGATCTAGTGACCGAAAGGCAGCCTCAGATGGGAGCATGGGTGGTTCACCTCAAATAATGTGGGCACGGAGGTTAGGGCCAGGTAGTTCTCTTGGTGGACTCTTTGGAAGTTTTCTTCTGATCGCTATTTTTGAAATGAAATAGGAAAGACAAAGATCAGTTGAGAGACAATAAGGAGGATGTGCGGACGTTCAAGAAAAGAGGGTGATGGCTGGACGAGGGAAATATAACACAGCTGCTGGGCAGCACTAATGACCCCTTGCGGTTAATGATCATGAACTGAAAGAGCATCAGCATGGTTGTGTTTTCCTCTAGAAATGTTAGGCTGCAAGCGACCCTGCATAGATAGAGAGCTGTATTTAGTTACTGACAGAACTGAGGGTATAAGCTAGGGAGGAATTTTGATGAGGAGTTACATAGTTAAGCTGGTAGGAGGGAATTAAAGCTGTGATAGTGCGAGGGCAGTGAGAAGGTGGTGGGGTCAATGGATTGTAGGTCCCTGGGCATTGCTCAAATTGGAGTAATAAAGGGAGCAAGATAGAAAGACAAGTAGTAGTTGGGGATGAGATACTTGAAAACAGGATTATGAAGGCGATGCGATTGTTGGTAATGAGAAGGGTTAGACTACGACCTCAGGAGTGGTTGTGCAAAGGAAAGGACAAGATCAGCTCAGATGTTGCCTTCTGCAGAAGCCTTCCCTGATTTCACCTTTCCTCTCCTCTTGCCTTCTAAGTCTCATCATACTTCATCTGCAAGTCTTTATGACTCTAGTCTACTTCGCGTTTACTGTTATTCAATAGATATGTTTTAGAGTATAAGCTCCTTGAGGTTTGGGCATGTGTCAGAGTTATCTTCCCATCCCTTACGACCTAACGGTTCCCTGACTACACAAGTACACATAATAAGAGCATAATATATATTTGCTAAATCAATATACATATAAATAAATAAGAATAACAATAGTAGTAGCTAACATTGTCTCTCTGTGCCAAGCATTCTCCCACGTGCTTCATATAATGTTACTAAACTTTAACACCCTCTTGCAGAATACACGACGCTTATAATACATGTACAGTAATTCTGAGAAGAGAATGATTTAACTGACTCACATGGTAAGACTGCAGTCAGGGGATGTGCATTAGGGAGCACAGGGACAGTCAGGTGGCTTCTGGCTGAGTAGGGTCAGGGTTTTTATAGAGTAGGGTAGGTGCCAGCAAACTTTTTCTATAAAAGGCCAGATAGTAAATATATTTTTTGTAGCCATATGGTCTTTGTAGCAACCAGTCAACTCTGCCATTGCAGCCTGAAAGTAGCCACAGACGATCCATAAAGGAACAAGTGTGGCTCTGTTCCCACAAACTTTATTTATGAATACTGAAATCTGAATTCTGTATAGTCTTCATGTGTCACAATATAGTCTTCTTTGGATTTTTTTCAACCATTTAAAAGTGTAAATGGTCCTAGGTTGTACAAAAACTGGTGACAGGTCTTTGGCCCCAAAGCGGTAGAGTTTGCTGACTTTTGGGAGGGAGAAAAGTCCTCATGGTTTTGGCTTAGACGGCAGTTTTCAGTGTTGATAGAAACTCAGGTTGGTTATTGTTGATGTTCTCATGGCTCTTGCCCTGGGGTTTTTGATATAATCCCATAACCATCTGAAAAGTATTTCCCCAAAACTGTTTACAGGCTAGTCAAAATTCACAGGGTCGGGGAGGTAGATTGCCAACAAGAAAGAAAAGGTAGCAAATGTAGAAGGCAAGTTAGGGGGACTGGAGACCCTCTATCATATCTGTTTTAGTCCTTTTACAAAACCAAAGATTAGAGAAATTAAGTGACTTTCTCAAGACTACACATCTCAAAACTGACAGCTGGGTGAGAACTGTGGACCTATTTGGTCCTCATTTCCTTGGCCATCCTACTGTACAATGCTATGTAAGTCATGCTAAGGATTAATACCTTGCTCTGAATGTACCTATAACACTCGTCTGCCATGCACACAGAATGTTCTGTATGTATTTATTATTTGAATAAATTAACTCACATTTAAATACTGGCACGGTGAGAGAGCAAGTATTCAGTGCCACATTAATCAGTGGGTAACTCAGGCTTTTATGCAAGATAAGGGTACTCTACTAACCAGCCATTAAAAGGCAAAAAACACTCTTTTTGTACTAGTACAAATTCCATTTGGGTAAATTAGCCCATGATCTGCCACAGCTAAATCTCCAAAAGTTGTGAGAGTAGAGAGGAAAAAAACAAACAAAAAACCGAAACAAGTCTCAGATTGGTGAAAATTTCCAGGTGAAATACATTAAATGACCTCAACACTGCATTTTCAAGTTTCCGCTCCATAGCCCAAATTTCATAAAATACACAGCAATTTCTACAGCTAAGATTGCAGTCTAATGGGCACAAAAAAAGGCTTGTTTTCAAGCACATGCATATTTTCCCTCTTTTCTAGTTGATCCACTTAGCTCACCTTTGATGAAGTACTTGCTCTTTCCTGTATCCCTCTGTTTATGTAAGGACATAAAGAAATGAATGATGTTCAGTATGGGGTTATTTTAGACATTGTTGGAAGACATTATGATCCTTTGGCTGCATGAGGATAAATCTCCAGTTAAAGAAGGTACCCTATGAAGGGAAGGGTGCATTTGGTAAAGAATGAACATCAATGGGACCTATTTTAGCTTTTCCAGGCTGATTTTCCTTTACATCAAAGGAAAATCTGTAATCAGAATGTTTTTGGTGTTGTGTTTTCTTTTAAGACCAAGCAGAAAGATACAAAGAAATCCAGAAGAATCATAGTTTTTCATCTTGAAGTTTCAAATATTTGCAGAATCACTTTTACCCCTAATAAGGCTGATACATTATTAAAGCATATATTTTTTTAAAAAATTCTTGATTTAATTCTCTTTAATTCCATCCAGGGGTGGCTCTTTTTGCTTTTTCACATTAGGAAATATGTAGCTGCTTACAAAAGCAGTTATACAAACAGTAATAATAATTTTGACAATAATAAAGCCCTGTTTGTATAAATGCAAATCTTAGCTTTCTCCCCCTCTCTTTTTTGGTGTTGCAAATTTATCACTTTCATCTGCTGAATAAACAGATACATTCCTGGGTTATGATGTTTGTTGCACAAAACATTTCATAGGCAAAGGAAAGTAGGGAAGTTCCTGATAAGAGAATTCATTCTAAACTGCTCCATACTTGAGTACACATGTGGAAATTTCAATGACTTCAGGAAATGCCATATGCAGATATTATTCAAGGATGTTTTAAAAGGTTTAGTTCCAGAGGGATATTCCTATATCCTTTCCTGAGCAGAAATGCTCTCATTAAAGGTTGCCTTGTCTGGGTTACAGTTTTAATTATAAAGGAGAAAACGATGGCCAATATTTTTTACTCTGATATTTTAAGATATATTTTTAAATTCCCCAAACATGAGAAGGTCACCCTAATTATCCCTGATGAGAGAGGATCGTGGCTCTCATTTCTTACTTTTGGTGAAGGCCACCTGAGATGGGCTTCTGGGAGTTTGGTTAGTGTGAGAAACAATAGATGGCTAAACACAGCCACCCATGACTGTCAGCTGTTTCCTGACATTTGGGTTAAGTCATGAGGGAAGAGACCCAAAAGGGACAAGGGAGCAGGTTTACATGTGCTCCTCAATTATCCTTATGAGATTTATATAGCTCCATAAATGAACACCATACTGTAATAAAAAAATATGTCAAAATCAATACAAATCCTTTCTGTTCAATTCTTTTACCTCTTGAATTTAAGTGTAGGTAACTTAAAGTGTTATTCTTTTTCTTGTCATTATTACTCATTTCTCTGCCTCGAGGGTTGCATTTTCTGTATAATTTTGCTTGCAGATTTAACAATCTTACAAGGTTTGAGTCCAAATGAATGGAAAAATTTCCCCCCAATAAACAGTAAAATAGAACGCAATAAAATGAAAACTGAGGTGGATTTAGCAACTTGGCAGGAATGTGAAGTCTTTTTATATTCATTGAAAAAAGTGATATTTCAGTATTCTTTAAAAATCCAGTAAAATGTGAGACCATAAATTCTTCTAACAAATCTCCATGGTTTTAATTGTTTATCAGCTGTATTCAGATTCCCTGAATACCGATTTCCACTAGAAGGTTGAAGGCTGATGGCTGGCAGGGTAGAGAAAGCACATGCTTGAGGTTGAGGCGGAGATGAAATGGACAGGGAGTGATAAGAACCTCTGAGTGAATTTACATGAAAAAAGACCAAGGCTAGGGAAACACACTTTTTTCTTTGCATAAAATTTCATGCACACAGCAGATCTCAAAGGATTCCTTTTGAAAACCAGATGGAAATGTGTTCTCCACAGCAAATGACGGAATGCAGCTAACAAGATCAGTTTATCAGTAATTCACCACTCAGGAAAAACTCCAAAGCTTAGTAAAGAATCAAGCACAACTACAAAAATAACCTATTTTCATTCCGATTCTACTTTACTGCATCAATTCCATTTCTATTTCAAGAAACAGGCAGTGCACTATAGGACTGCTAATCCATACCAGACAAACTTTACTGACAAGAAATAATCTATTTTTTTAGTTAAGAATTAGACAAAGAGGGCTTCCCTGGTGGTGCAGTGGTTGAGAGTCCGCCTGCCGATGCAGGGGACACGGGTTCGTGCCCCGGTCCGGGAACATCTCACATGCTGCGGAGAGGCTGGGCCCGTGAGCCATGGCCGCTGAGCCTGCGCATCCGGAGCCTGTGCTCCGCAACGGGAGAGGCCACAACAGTGAGAGGCCTGCGTACCGCAAAAAAAAAAAAAAAAAAAAAAAGAAAAAAGAATTAAGACAAAGAAATCTGGAACTACTTAAGGATGTTAAAACTTTAGGATTCTCCCAAGTTCATATTTCTTCACAAGAGAAATCAGCGCCTTATGTCAATATTTAGATGTGTGTGCTTGGGTTTTAATCAGCATTGAATGAAAGCAAGAATGTATATGCAATGATATTGAAATGTGAAAGCACTGCTTCAAGAAATGCCCTGAAGTTGTGCTAGCTCTTAACACAGTACAAGAGGCATAAGGAGCGGCAAAGTGCACTACGGGCTTCGGCAACGGAAGTATAATTTCAACTTTAACTATAACTTGTTCTTTCTATTTAGGAAAAATAGGTGGAATCTGTGCTTTGTGTGTTATACAAGGTTCTAAATGTAGATTATGCGGTGATAGAGTATAACAAAGCTGTCCCAGATTTTTGTTGCAATTGCAGTGAGATTTAAATGATGAAGACACCAATAAAGGGTGTTCTCCATTCCGGCAGCTTCCACATTTCTATTAGCTCCTGAAGACTATTCCCATTTCATTGCTTTCTGAGAACCTCCTCATTATGGTCAGGACAGGGTCCAGTATGGCAGGATTTACCTTGAAGGAATGGGGCAGGGTAGGAGAATCAGAAAGCGAGACTGTCTTCTGCAGGGGCCGTGGTCTGGTGGGAGGGGCAGGGCTACCTTTCAGATGTTGTGAGAGAGTTGGGACAAACTGTCTCCAGTTTGCTCATTCATTCAACAAATATTTACTGAGAAATCACTATGGAGCCAACACTAGGGTAAGTGATAGGAACACCACGGTGAATAAGCCCTGGTCCCTAACCTCAGCTAGCTTAGGGAACAGCGAGGAAAGAGTTCCCAAAGAGAACAGGAAAGGGAAGGCAATTATAATTCAGAAAGATAAACAGGACCAAGGTAGAAGTACATGGCCCCAGAACTAGTGAAGGGCATGGAAGGACAGCCACACCAGCCCAGGAGGGCTTCTAGATATTTATGTGAACCCTGAAGAGACTGGGGGTTTTCCAGGATAGGGATGTTTGTGTTTATGTGTGTGGGTTAGAGAGAGATAGAGAGAGAGAGAGAGAGAGAGAGAGAGAGAGAGAGAGAGAGAGAGAGAGAGAGAGAGACAGTACAGAGACAGAGACAGAGAGGCACACAGAGACAGACAGAGAGATGAAGAGGAAGATGCTGGAAAAAGTATTCCACACATAAAAGAAACGTGGGAGGGGAAAAGTCGTTCAGGGTGACTGCAGCATGAAGGGAAGTGGGAAATTGAGGCAACCCAAGCAGATGCCAACTTATGAGGGCCTTTTGAGGCCGCGTTGAGGATTCTTTACTTGTTCCTGAGGACAATAGGATGCTATATTCCAGGATACAGGCAATGACATAGGTCAACGTTTGGCAGCCAATGGAGTGAAACAAGATTTAAAAGGAGCATGGTGAGCTGAGTCTGAAAGGAGACTCTGAGTCACTTTATAGAGCCTTTCAACAGATAAAAATGAGAGTTCTGGCCACAGGATGAGATTTGGGAGGTAGACTCCCTTCCATCAGGCAGCGGGAAGGGGGATCAGAGCCAGTTATCCAAATCCAGTTAGTAAAACTAGACTCAAAATCAAACTTGTTCGAATCACATAGTTGGTTATTGCTGAGTCCTCTGAATACTGAATTACTAAATGATTTCTGACATTTTCTGTCTTCCACATGGCAAATGGTATATCTCAAGTTTATTTCATTACAATGATTTTCAAAAAGTTCAAAAGTATGATATTTTTGAAGGCAGTAAATATTACACTCTATCTCTTCCCTTTTGGATGAGTCTTCAGAGATTCAATTTCAATTTGTATGCCTCTGAAGATAAACTGACCTGCTTATTCACAATTCAGCATTAAAACCAAAGTAGGGCGCCTTCAGCTGCAGACAGAGCCTTTAGGAATTATAAAAACTGGTAAGTAACAAAATCATAAAACGTCTAATCATCATCAGACTTACAATGCAATCTGTAAATGTGAGAGCTTCAGATCAATGGGTCTGTGGTTACACACTGAGGCCACTCATTTCTACTTCTTTAAGGCAATAGCCTAATAAGTTTGGCAAAGTCTTTATTAGGAACAGATTTTGAGCATGAAAATGAGAGTTCAGACATCATTTAATTGGGAATGCAGAATAAGAAATGTATTCTAGGATACATCTGATGATTTCTCCAAATAACATATTGCACCTTTGTCTCAGTGGTCCCTTCCAATATACCTCAGTGTTTCACTTATTTTATCTTACCTTATCTTTAGTCAGCAGTACAACTTATATGGGTACTAATGAGGGTAACATAATCCCTTAATTAAAATATATGATTTAAAATGAGTTATACTTTACAAAGTATGCCAGTGTAGTCCTACCATGTTAGATCTAATTCTTGGAATGATAGTTCTGTATAATGCAGTTTTATCATGAAAGTGTTAAAAGCTTGTTCTGAAAGTAACAGAATTCCTTTGAAAGGCCACAGACGCTTTTTGGCCAGCTTCTAAAGAGACTGATAAAAATAAACTTCTTTTCTCCCTGGAGCAGCAGCCATCAGATTCCTTGCCTTCTGTGTCTATTTTCTCATCCCTTGCGGCCACCTGGAACACAGCTCACCACTGCACTGATGTTCGGGATGGCGGGCATTGGGGGGAGGGAGGGGAATCAAATGTGAAGACAGAGGTAAGCTTTTAACTCTGGTGTCAGTAAAGGAAAGAGGAAGTAGAAGATATTGCTGTTACCCCCTTTTTTCCACCTTCTTCAGGCCAGGCATGGTGTGAAGTCCCTGAGGGAACACCACAGATGTTTTAGCTTTTCTCAGTCTGGCAAAGCCTCCAGGAATACAGTGAATTGTTTATTTCAGATAGGCCCTTTGCTGTATTCAACCCAGAAAACAAGCATGACAATTAGTCTCCTCACTGAAGACATTGGGAGATGGCAGGAAATTACAAATAGGAAGTGCACCAGAGGGGAAAACTAAGCACCTTCTACAGAAAAAGCAAGGTGCTGATGAGACTTGGCATTTGGAACAACCAAAATCAAGTAAGATTTTTGAACACTTTAAAGGAGTGAACTGAGGTAGTAGCTTAAATTTGCTATGGAAAGGAATGTACATACAGCAATAATCTTTATTTTTAAAACAACATATTCAGAAACTGTATGAATACACATATATACTAAATATATATAATATTTTGAACCCCTTAAGCACCTTACATGGAGATATTAAGTGAGGAAATATTTTTTCTAAAATGAGTGGCATATTGATGTAAAAAAAAAATTGCATCTTCTTGTTTATTTTGAAAGCTACCTTTCAAAAATGTAATATGCCACCACTGGCATCTTTGAATTCACTATTCCATTCTTCAAGCAGTCTCAGAGTTGAATCCTGCACTCTTGCCATATGCCAAGGGTTAGGCCATTAATATGTAAAAGAAGCTGGTATCCAGAGAATTGACTTTATAATTGGAGAACACCAAAATAAACCTAACACTTCTCTAACAATGTTGCACCCCAGCATCCCTGTTCTCTTAGGCTATTAAGCCATGTCCAATTTTCTCGGTCTGTCAGAGGATACAGCTGCCTCCATGTGCCAGGGAAGCTTTAATTATGGGGACTTTTCCTCCCACTGGAAAGCCTCTTCCTGTGGTTTGAAAGTTTGAATTATTCAAGCCCATGTTAATACACTGGGCTGAATGCTCTGTTTGGCCCACTGAGGTGCACCTGGAACTGTTCTCTTTTCACAGATTCTATTTCTTTCTTTCCCTCTCTCTCTCTCTCCCTCCTTTTTCTATCCTTTCTCATCCACTTTGCTCCTACTATTCAAGGCAAGAAACAAGGAACACTGAGCACCGAGAGACCCATGGAATCTGGCACAGCAAATCTCAGACTCTTCATGTGCAGTCACAAGAAAAAGAATCTCTCAACTAAAACTTTCTCAAGTATAAAGCTTCATTCCCTAAACCTTTCTTTTTTACAAAAAGTAATACGATTTATATACTTTGGTAGCCAGAATTTCAGGACCTTTAAATCTATTTCTCCCAAATTCATGCTGTTAATTTGGTTTTACTCCTAAAATGGAATCAACAGGAAAATTCTTAATCTTTCCTGTTGAAGCTACACAGAGTTGATACAGATAAATCCTGTTTTAATACCAGATTCTAGATTTCAGTCTTTGATTAGTTTTTTAGGCTTTGCTTAAGATTCCAACTCTAATTTTCCTTTATTCTGATTTTTAGTCTAGTTTTGAGTTGTCATTGTGACTTCTTTAGAACCAAAGTCAGCGTCAAGATAATATGAGATATCCTTGGATTAAGGGTACCATGATTTCTAGACTTGGTTTGTCATTCATCATCTGCAAGGCCTCTCAGAGGCTTACTTTTCTCATACATAAAATAGGAGTAACAATACAAACACTATCTAGAACCTGCAAAAAATCAAATAGAATTATATTCAGGAAAGTTTTTTCAAAATTATAAAGTAATATATAAATTAAGATGTCTCTGCTATTATTATTTTTTCATGTCATAAAAGAAGCATCATCTTTGGTTTATACTCCTATTCATTCAATTAAATTAAAATGTTTTGGAAGTCTTTCTTCTATGTCCAATTACAAAAAGAAGCTACTGAGTTCACAATGCAGATAGTGGGATCCTCTTCCTTTCCTCCACATTGAGTCTATTGTTTTAGGAGGAAAGAAAAAGGTGGGGAAGAAAAATGTGTTCCCTGAAAACTCCTAAAGAGCTGTCCCAAGTCCTCTGGCTAATAAACCAGAGAATTTGTGAAATTTATCACCTATACTGAGAAATGCTCTTAGAAACTGTTTCAGGGTATCAAAAAATAATGTATCTCCAAAAAGAACCTCAAACATTTTTCAGCAGCAGGTGGAATATTTAGGCAAAAATAGTACATATAGAAAGAACTTATTCAAAATAACACTGCATGTACCTCTGGGATTGGAGAAGCCGATGAAGGACTCAACCAAGCCTACCAGTTGGAGGTTATTTCTATCTCTGTACAGGTCTAATCATTGGATGGTAATTACATATCTGCCTTGTTATTGACCAGGAATCTGGTCTTAAACATTCAACGTCAAGAAAAACAAAACAAAACAAAGGTGATAACCAAAAGACTTTAAAGATGATAACAAAATGGCTTTGTGCTCATACACCATTATTTAGAAAATAAAACACTCGACTGTCTAGGAAGAACTTAAACATCATTAAAGAATTTTAAAGTTTACTACCAAATCTATATTGGCTTCATTTTTCACATTAACAATGTGCTCTTCATCCACAAACCCATTCACAATTCATAGACCTGAAGGCTTTGTACTATGCTGAACCACTATTCTACAAAGGCAGTATTGTTGGTACTAACTGAAGAGTTGTCGCAAGTCATATATTTTTAAAGTTCTTTTTCTTTTTTTCTTTATGTGTGCCCTTTTTTACAATGAGAAACCAGGTATGAAGTCATTTGTTTCCAAAGAAGTTTGCTGTGAGTTGGGAAGCTAGCCTGAGCCAGGAGATCTAGTCTTACTCACAACTTGGCCCTAGAAAAATCTGTGATGGTTTCTACAGTGGGTTTCCTAACCACAACCTTGGGAGCACTGCATCTCCCAGCTCCTAAAAGCCTGAGTCTGTGACTACAGGAGCCAGGGAAAATATAGAGCTAAAACTTCTTCCATATCAGTGTTACAAATCTTTGGAATGTTTTCCGTAATAATTTGTGGGAAGTAAAATTACTACAAACTAAGAGTTTACAGCCAGAATAAATGTATTTTGTAGAGGTAAAAAGTAAATCCTCAGTTTGTCTTTTTGCAATACACACACACATACACATATATATATATATGTATATATGAGTGTGTATGTATAACTGTATGTACATACACATACGTATATTATTGTATATTCAGATCAGAGAAGAAGAGTAGATTTGAGAGGAAAAGATACTAAATTTGATAAAATTAAATTAGGGGGAAAAGAGAGAAAGAGAAAATATCCATAAGACTAAAATCCAAATTGGTCTGCAGCTCAAGTTAATCTATATACATTATTATACGACTCATTCTCTAAAGTGCTAGAATATTCTATTTGCACACCATTTTCATATATATGTTAGTTTTACAAAGTAAGATAGATCGTCTAGTAAAGATCTGAATGGTTATTAGCCAAGTATATCATATTATATGTTTAATAAAATAAAAAGAGAAGAACAAAGCATGTTTATATTCTGGTGGGAAAAACCTTTTTCTTTCCAATTAGATATATAATTGTCAATTTTCATTCTTCCCTTTTATGAACTAACCTTGCATTAACAAGCAGTGACTTACTAAACTCTTTTTCCCTCAAGCATGCAATTTTGCTTTTCACATTTTCTTGCGACTCACTTTCAATTAGGAAAAAAAAAAGTAACTTTAGAAACTGAAAAAGTTGTAATGAATGATAAAAAGTCTGTCTTAATATTTATTATTATAAATAACGTTTTGAGAAGAAAAGCTACTTACATTTTTGTCTGCTAACCTTAATTCTGTGGAACTGTTAAGATCTTAGTAACATTTCACTTTTAATCCATTAAGAAGAATGAAATAAAAACTAAAGTGATATAGAGTAGTTTCTGTGTAGAAGACTTAAAGATGGCTGGAGCTGTGCTTAAAGATTTCTAATATAAATGGGAGTACTAGCCTTTTTATCCTCTTATTTAAAAAACTATTTAACATTTATTCATGGGAATTTTAGACAATTTAGAAAATACAAACAATTATAAAGAAGAAATAAAAATTACTTTTAAGCCCAATTATCCAAGATAAGCACTATTAATATTATACATTAACAATAACAATATAATTTTAACAATATTGAGTACTTACTCTGTATCCATCTCCATTCTCTATTATATATAAATAATTTAGAACAGATAATATATATAATTTTTCAAGTACAAACCCATTATTTCCATTTTGCAAATGAGGAAATTAAGGTACAGAGATGTTTAGTAACTTGCTCTGGGTCAAAGGTCACATATTTAATAAGGTGAGAAGCTGGGATTTGAAATTGGGCCCTCTGAACTATGTCAGAAACTGTGATCATAACCGCAACTCTACTACACTAGGCTTTCCTCCGTGTGTATAACATAAAAAGGGGCTGTAATGTATACACTGTTCTATAATCTGTTTTTATCCATGTAACTTACTATGAATCTCTCTTCTCACATCATTAAGTGATCCCCGACCACAACACTTGAAAAAGAAGCATTTTGACAAGTAAGAAATCTTGTAGGATGGCTGTTTCTAGCATGGTATGATTCAAGAAATCCAAACAAAGAACATTATCTTCTGACATGTATTCAACTCAAGCAAACATCACCCTCTTTAAGCAAACAGAAATTACCATAGCAGAACTGACCAATGATCTGATCAGTCCAATATCCTATTTCTGAAAATGTCCAATGCTGGATATTTTAGTAGAAGAAATAAAATCCCCCATAAAGTACCCAATTGTGTGATACACTGCAGTAAGATGAAAATTTCCCCTTTGCCCAGTTTCTCATCTTCTTCTGACTAAAAGCTTTAGAGGGAATAGTCCTTGAAATTTTATCCTACTGAAACTAGTAATGTATGAAGATGTTATTTTAACACACACATATGCACTATAAACGTGAAGAAACAAGAGTTATTCCTGAAAGCTTAAGAAAGTTAGGAATTATTATAGCTATTTCTATAAATACATAATACATAGAGCACACATAATTAATCCATTACAATTATAAGAGAATATTGCTAGGTAATGTACAGCACCAGTGAAAGCAACTGGTAAATAGCATTCGATAAAATAATCCTTTCCTCCATTAACAATACATTGTAAAATATATTCTTTAGGGGAGGTAACCAAAGGGCAATTATTGAGTGGCAAAATTCATTGCATGTGTTTCTACACAGTGCAAATCAGAACATCAATGCAATCATACATTTTATTTTGTTTTATATATACTCAAAGTCCCATCAACCACTGATACTATATAACAGTTGGAATTTAATGTGGTTAAAAATATCACTAAGTATATTGGCATGGTAGCCAGGCAGACAGGGACATTTTAAAGAGGGTTATTTAAAAAAATTTTTTCTCTGACATTGTGCCTTTCTCTAATGAAAGAGGACTTAAGAGACTGGTATGTTCCATTTCCTGACCCTTGGAATGCTTGCTCTTAGACCCCTGAGCTGCCATGCAGATACAGACAAACAGATATAAAGAAATGTAGATATAGATACATAGATATATGACACAAGATGCAAGAGCTTTGTGAGTTCAACTAAATAGTCATCTTTGACTGGACAGATTGTAAAGGTTTCATGAGGAGAAGGCATTTACACCATTTCTATCCGCACTCTTCCAGAATCTCTCACCTGTGTCTCTTGTAGCCATCCCCGAAACAATCAGAATGTTAGATGTAGTCTGTGCCCCAAAATTTGAATAAAGTAATTCAATCCAATACTGATGGGGACCATTGCCTCATAACCTTGGGGCTTTGCTCTGACCTAGTCAGCTACTAACTGATCATCCCTACTTCCCACAATAGTACCAATCCTTAGTTCCCTAAGAAGAAAGACTGTACTTTATGAATTCTGTATTCCAAATGCCTGGCACGGTTCTTGGAACAGAGAATACATTCAATACATCCTTATTGGAACAGTACATGACACATAATAGGTCCTCAATAAATGCTGCTTGGTGGAATATTTAAATGGATGAATGAATATATTTAACCACTGACTGAGTTTCTCTATTTATTGTTATTTTATACATTTAAGTCTGGAATACACATATTTTAAAATCTATTTCATAGGAACTATCATAATACAACATTGTAGTTTCTACACTAAAAATATATTCCCTAAAGACAATTCAGTCACCAGTTTAAAAAATAACATATATTGGATACTGACCAGTACTATTTATAAATTCTTTTTGGATAGGAAACGCAATGCTGCAACTGCTTCCAAATCAGCAAAATGTACAGCCAATAAGTCCAAGAAACATGCAGATACTATATGTTCTACAAGAACAAAAACTCTAGATATTTATTTTAAAATTTAAGATAGGGTTTCCCTGGTGGCGCAGTGGTTGAGAGTCTGCCTGCCGATGCAGGGGACATGGGTTCGTGACCTGGTCTGGGAAGATCCCACATGCTGCGGAGTGTGAGCCATGGCCGCCGAGCCTGTGCGTCCGGAGCCTGTGCTCTGCAACAGGAGAGGCCACAACAGTGAGAGACCGCGTACCACAAAATAAATAAATAAATAAAATAAAATAAAATAAAATTTAAGATAATTGATGGGATGTCTTTCCATAAAATGAACACACCATCAATTATCTTCCTCCTTATTATTTTTAAGTCACCCCAGCCAGTAAGCCAGCACTGATGGAGTTAATTCACCAAACATTCTCCCTTGCTTGGTAGCTTGTTCCCACCTGAGGTAGGATGCAGAGAAACCACTCCAGGAGGTTGTTCTCCTTATAACTCTGCAGATGATAAAAGCTTAAGTCAATCCTAACCTGTGTTTGAGTTTGTCAGCTGAGGACATTAATACTTGTAATGTTATCTCCTTCTCAGAAGACCCCGAGAGCAATACTTTCTAGAACCCACCAGCTGAACTCCTTATCAAACACGTGCTACAATTACAAATTTTACACTCTGTATCATCACCTAAGTGATGAACAGAATTGAAATCAGAAAGAGTAAACAAGATATAGTTTCAACTTTTCAAACTATCTTTATGAACCTTGAAATCAAAGTTAAACATTTTACATTCAAGTAACTCTCTTGACCACCATTCTTAATTAAGCACAAAATGTCCTACGGGTAACATAGCAGTGAGTTCTGTACCTCAAATGAAAAGCAGAAGTAATAAATTTTTTTTATAATAATGATTATATAAGCTGTGAGGAACCAAAAAGTCTACGTCAGCTTATTACAGAAGAATTCTTGACCAGAGGACAGACATCAGAAGCAAGAAGAACTAGAATCCTGCAGCCTGTGGAACAAAAACCACGTTCACAGAAAGATAAACAAGATGAAAAGGCAGAGGGCTATGTACCAGATGAAGGAACAAGATAAAACCCCAGAAAAACAATTAAATGAAGTGGAGATAGGCAACCTTCCAGAAAAAGAATTCAGAATAATGATAGTGAAGATGGCCCAGGACCTCGGAAAAACAATGGAGGCAAAGATCGAGAAGATGCAAAAAATGGGTTTTTTTTGCAAAGACTTAGAAGAATTAAAGAACAAACAAAGAGAGAGGAACAATACGATAACTGAAATGAAAACTACACTAGAAGGAATCAATAGCAGAATAACTGAGGCAGAAGAATGGGTAAGTGACCTGGAAGACAGAATGGTGGAATTCACTGCTGCAGAGCAAAATAAAGAAAAAAGAATGAAAAGAAATGAAGACAGCCTAAGAGACCTCTGGGACAACATTAAACACAACAACATTCGCATTATAGGGGTCCCAGAAGGAGAAGAGAGAGAGAAAGGACCCAATAAACTATTTGAAGAGATTATAGTCGAAAACATCCCTAACATGGGAAAGGAAATAGCCACCCAAGTCCAGGAAGCGCAGAGAATCCCATACAGGATAAACCCAAGGAGAAACACGCCAAGACACATAGTAATCAAATTGGCAAAAATTAAAGACAATGAAAAATTATTGAAAGCAGCAAGGGAAAAATGACAAATAACATACAAGGGAACTCCCATAAGGTTAACAGCTGATTTCTCAGCAGAAACTCTACAAGCCAGAAGGGAGTGGCATGATAAACTTAAAGTGATGAAAGGGAAGAAACTACAACCAAGATTACTCTACCCGGCAAGGATCTCATTCAGATTTGATGGAGAAATCTGTTGTTTGCTTTACAGACAAGCAAAAGCTAAGAGAATTCAGCACCACCAAACCAGCTCTACAACAAATATTAAAGGAACTTCTCCAAGTGAGAAACACAAGAGAAGCAAACGACCTACAAAACCAAACCCAAAACAATTAAGAAAATGGTCATAGGAACATACATATCGATAATTACCTTAAACGTGAATGGATTACATGCTCCAACCAAAAGACACAGGCTTGCTGAATGGATACAAAAACAAGACCCACATATATGCTGTCTATAAGAGACCCACTTCAAACCTAGGGACACATACAGACTGAAACTGAGGGGATGGAAAAGGATATTCCAGGCAAATGGAAATCAAAAGAAAGCTGGAGTAGCAACACATATCAGATAAAATAGACTTTAAAATAAAGAATGTTGCAAGAGACAAGGAAGGATACGACATAATGATCAAGGGATCAATCCAAGAAGAAGATATAACAATTATAAATATATATGCACCCAACATAGGAGCACCTCAATACATAAGGCAACTGCTAACAGCTATAAAAGAGGAAAGCGACAGTAACACAATAATAGCGGGGTACTTCAATACCTCACTCACACCAATGGACAGATCATCCAAAATGAAAATTAATAAGGAAACAGAAGCTTTAAATGATACAATAGACCCGATAGATTTAATTGATATTTATAGGACATTCCATCCAAAAAGAGCAGATTACACTTTCTTCCCAAGTGTGCACGGAACATTCTCCAGGATAGATCACATCTTGGATCACAAAACAAGCCATAATAAATTTAAGAAAATTGAAATCATAACAAGCATCTTTTCTAACCACAATGCTATGAGATTCGAAATGAATTACAGGGAAAAAAACGTAAAACACACAAACACATGGAGGCTAAACAATACGTTACTAAATAACCAAGAGATCACTGAAGAAATCAAAGAGGAAATCAAAAAATACCTAGAGACAAATGACAATGAAAACACTATGATCCAAAACCTATGGGATGCAGCAAAATGAGTTCTACGAAGGAACATTGTACCTATACAAGCCTACCTCAAGAAACAAGAACAAGCTCAAACAAACAATCTAACCTTACACCTAAAGGAACTAGAGAAAGCAGAACAAACAAAACCCAAAGTTAGCAGAAGGAAAGAAATCATAAAGATCAGAGCAGAAATAAATGAAATAGAAACAAAGAAAACAATAGCAAAGATCAATAAAATGAAAAGATGGTTCTTTGAGAAGATAAACAAAATTGATAAGCCATTAGCCAGACTCATCAAGAAAAGAGGGAGAGGACTCCAATCAATAAAATTAGAAATGAAAAAGAGAAGTTACAACAGACACCACAGAAATACAAAGCATCCTAAGAGACTATTACAAGCAACTCTATGCGAATAAAATGGACAACGTGGAAGAAAGGGACAAATTCTTACTAATGCATGACCTTCCAAGATCGAACCAGGGAGAAATAGAAAATATGAACAGACCAATCACAAGTAATGACATTGAAACTGTGATTAAAATCTTCCAAAAAACAAAAGTCCAGGACCAGATGGCTTCACAGGCGAATTCTGACAAACATTTAGAGAAGAGCTACACCCATCGTTCTCAAACTCTTCCAAAAAATTGCAGAGGAAGGAACACTCCCACACTCATTCTATGAGGCCACCATCACCCTGGTACCAAAACCAGACAAAGATACTACAAAAAAAAGAAAATTATAGACCAAAATCACTGATGCATATAGATGCAAAAATCCTCAACAAAATACTAGCAAACAGAATACAACAACATATTAAAAGGATCATACACCATGTCCACGTGGGATTTATCCCAGGGATGCAAGGATTCTTCAGTATACATAAATTAATCAATGTGATAAATCATACTAACAAATTGAAGAATAAAAACCATATGATCATCTCAATAGATGCAGGAAAAGCTTTTGACAAAATTCAACACACATTTATGAACAAAACTCTCCAGAAACTGGACATAGAGGGAACCTACCTCAAAATAACAAAGGCGATATACGACAAACCCACAGCAAACATCATTCTCAATAGTGAAAAACTGAAAGCGTTTCCTCTAAGATCAGGAACAAGACAATGATGTCCATTCTCACCACTATTATTCAACATAATTTTGGAAGTACTAGCCACGGCAATCAGAGAAGAAAAAGAAATAAAAGGAATCCAAATGGGAAAAGAAGAAGTAAAACTGTCACTGTTTGAAGATGACATGATACTATACATGGATAACCCTAAAGATGCCACCAGAAAACTACTAGAGCTAATCAATGAATTTGGTAAAGTTGCAGGATACAAATCTAATGCACAGAAATCTCTTGCATTCCTATACACTAATGATGAAAAACTATGAAACAGAAATTAAGGAAACACTCCCATTTACCATTGCAACAAAAAGAATAAAATACCTAGGAATAAACCTACCTAGGGAGACAAAAGACCTGTATGCAGAAAACTATAAGACACTGATGAAAGAAATTAAAGATGATGGCAACAGATGGAGATATACCATGTTCTTGGATTGGAAGAATCAGTATTGTGAAAATGATTCTACTACCCAAAGCAATCTACAGATTCAATGCAATCTGTATCAAAATACCAATAGCATTTTTTATGGAACTAAAACAAAAAATCTTAAAATTTGCATGGAGACACAGAAGTCCCCAAATAGCCAAAGCAGTCGTGAGGGAAAAAAATGGAGCTGGAGGAATCAGACTCCCTGACTCCAGACTATACTACAAAGCTACAGTAATCAAGACAATATAGTACTGGCACAAAAACAGAAACAGAGATCAACGGAACAAGAGAGAAAGCCCAGAGATAAACCCATGCACCTATGGTCAACTAATCTATGACAAAGCACGCAAGGATATAAAATGGAGAAAAGACAGTCTCTTGAATAAGTTGTGCTGGAAAAACTGGACAGCTACATGGAAAACAATGAAATTAGGAAACTACCTAACACCATACATAAAAATAAACTCAAAACGGATTAGAGACCTAAATGTAAGACTGGACACTATAAAACTCTTAGAGGATACCATAGGATGAACACTTTTTTTTTTTTTTTTTTTGGTGGTACGCGGGCCTCTCACTGTGTGGCATCTCCCATTGCAGACACAGGCTCCAGACACACAGGCTCAGTGGCCATGGCTCATGGGCCCAGCCGCTCCATGGCATGTGGGATCTTCCCGGACCGGGGCACAAACCCATGTTCCCTGCATCAGTAGGCGGCCTCTCAACCACTGTGCCACCAGGGAAGCCCAGGAAGAACACTCTTTGACATAAATCACTGCAAGATCTTTTTTGATCCACCTCCTAGAGTAATGGAAATAAAAAGAAAAATAAACAAATGGGACCTAATGAAACTTCAAAGATTTTGCGCAGCAAAGGAAACCATAAACAAGATGAAAAGACAATGCTCAGAATGGGAGAAAATATTTGCAAGCGAATCAACAGACAAAGGATTAATCTCCTAAAATATATAAACAGCCCAGGCAGCTCAATATTAAAAAAACAAACAACCCAATCCAAAAATGGGCAGAAGACCTAAACAGACATTTCTCCAAAGAAGATATACAGATGGCCAAGAAGCACATGAAAAGCTGCTCAACATCACTAATTATTAGAGAAATGCAAATCAAAACTACAATGAGGTATCACCTCACACCAGTTAGAATGGGCATCATCAGAAAATCTGTAAACAACAAATGCTAGAGAGGGTGTGGAGAAAAGGGAACTCTGTTGCACTGTTGGTGGGAATGTAAATTGATACAGCCACTATGGAGAACAGTATGGACATTCCTTAAAAAACTAAAAATAAAAGTACCATATGATCCAGCAATTCCACTACTGGGCATATATCCAGAGAAAACCATAATTCAAAAAGAGACATGTATCACAATGTTCATTGCAGCACTATTTACAATAGCCAGGACATGGAAGCAAACTAAATGTCCAGAGAGAGATGAATGGATAAAGAAGATGTGGCACATATATACAATGGAATATTACTCAGCCATAAAAAGGAACAAAACTGAGTTATTTATAGTGAGGTGGATGGACTTAGAGACTGTCATACACAGTGAAGTAAGTCAGAAAGAGAAAAACAAATACTGTATGCTAACACATATATGTGGAATTAAAAAAAAATGGTCATGAAGAACCTAGGGGCAAGATGGGAATAAAAATGCAGACCTACTAGAGAATGGACTTTAGGATACAGGGAGGGGTAAGGGTAAGCTGGGACAAAGTGAGAGAATGGCATGGACATATATACACTACCAAACATAAAATAGATAGCTCGTGGGAAGCAGCCGCATAGCACAGGGAGATCAGCTCGGTGCTTTGGGACTACCTAGAGGGGTGGGATAGGGAGGGTGGGAGGGAGGGAGATGCAAGAGGGAAGAGATATGGGGACATATGTATAACTGATTCACTTTGTTATAAACAGAAACTAACGCACCATTGTAAAGCAACTGTACTCCAATAACGATGTTAAAAACAAACAAACAAGAAAACAAACAACAAAAAGAAAACATACAGATGGCCAACAAACACATGCAAAGATGCTCAACATCACTAATTATTAGAGAAATGCAAATCAAAACCACAATGAGGTATCACCTCACACCAGACAGAATGGCCATCACGAAAATATCTACAAGCAGTAAATGCTGGACAGGGTGTGGAGAAAAGGGAGCCCTCCTGCACTTTTGCTGGGAGTGTAAATTGATACAGCCTCTATGGAGAACAGTATGGAGGTTCCTTAAAAAACTAAAAGTAGAACTACCATATGACTCAGCAATCCCACTACTGGGCATATACCCTGAGAAAACCATAATTCAAAAAGAGACATGTATCACAATGTTCATTGCAGCACTATTTACAATAGCCAGGACATGGAAGCAAACTAAATGTCCAGAGACAGATGAATGGATAAAGAAGATGTGGCACATATATACAATGGAATATTACTCAGCCATAAAAAGGAATGAAATTGAGTTATTTGTAATGAGGTGGTTGGACCTACAGTCTGTCATACAGAGTGAAGTCAGAAAAAGAAAAACAGATACTGTATGCTAATACGCATATATAGAATCTAAAAAGAACGGTACTGATGAACCTAGTGGCAGGGAAGGAATAAAGATGCAGACATAGAGAACGGACTTGAGGACATAGGAGGGGAATGGGAAGGTGTGACGAAGTGAGAGAGTAGCACTGACATATATACACTACCAAATGTAAAATGGATGGCTAGTGGGAAGCTGTTGTATAGCACAAGGAGATCAGCTCAATGCCTGTGACGACCTAGAGGGTGGGATGAGGGGGGGCGGATATGGGGATATATGTATATGTATAGCTGATTCACTTTGTTTGCTGTACAGCAGAAACTAACATAGCATTGTAAAGCAATTATACTCCAATAAAGATGTTTTAAAAATTTAAAGAATATATAGACTGCTTTAAATATATAAAGTACAATTTAAAAAACAAATAACAATTTAACAATGGCCTAAGTATTTGAATAGACATTTCTCCAAAGAAGACATACACATAGCCAATTAAGACATGAAAAGAGGCTCAACAAATTCATTAGTAGTTAGAAAAATGCAACTGAAAACTATGAGACACTATTTTACTGCCACTAGAATAGCTAAAAGAAAAAGAGAGACATAATAAGTGCTGGCAAGTATATGGAGAAATGAGTACCCTCATAACATTGCTGGTGGAATTGTAAATGGCGCAGCTACTTTGGAAAACAATTTGGCAATTCCTCAGTATATTAAGCATAGAGTTACCATGTGCCCTAACAATTCTACTCCTAGGTATATACTCCAAAGAAATTAAAATAAATGTACATACATATATGAAAATTCATAGTAGCACTATTTGTAATAGAAAGTGATGAACCCTAATAACTGATAACTGATGATCACTAATAACCCTAATAAACTGATGAATGGATAAATAAAATGTGGTAACGTCATACAATGGAATATTATTCAGCAGTGAAAAGTGAAATGCTGAATCATACTACAGCATGGATGAACCTTGAAATATTATTCAGAGTTGAAGATGTTAATCACACAAGACCACATATATGCTTCCATTTGTATGAAATGTCCAGAATAGACAAATCTATAGAGACAGAAACTAGATTAGTAGTTGCCTAGGGATGGTGGGTTGGGGAGAGGGAGGATGGAGAGTGACTCTAATGGGTACAGAATTTTATGCGAAAAGCAATTAAAGTGCTTTTTAGATTGTGGTAATGGTTGCAGAGCTCTTGAATATACTAAAAACCACTGAACTGTACACTTCAGGTGAATTTTGTGATGTGGGAATTATACATCAGTAAAGTTGTTTTTAAAAAATAATGTTTCTTCAAAAATTGATTCTGCAAAAAATCTCTATGTTAGTAAATTATTTTTAGCTTGGTATACATAAATTAAACCATCCTGACATCTTTGTTACTGTTCCATAAAAAGTTAACTTATTTCTGAAGGTCATGCACAGGACACACTAGCATGCCCTGGGAAGTTAAAGATGTCTTTGTGTTCCCAGTCATGGAGCCACTGTCAAAGACTTGTATTCTTAGCTCACCTGAGTCAATGGCATATATAATTTTAGAAGCCCCATTCCCAGTAGCAAGTAAGGTCTAGATGAAACCTTGGTATCCTAGGTGCTGGTGTACATTTAAGGCATCTGTATCCCAAATAAGCTATAATTTTCTCTCTATTGTCTCAGCACCAGGGCTCCCCACCCCACAGTCTTTCCCCAAAATAGTAAACCTTTGGTTTCCTAATTTCTCCACTTGGGGCCCAGTTCCTTGACCTGAAGTCAATTTTAGGGACACTGACACTCTCCTTAGCTCTTATCATCCCTCCCCTGGAGGGACTGGACATACAGCTGAGCCCTTAGCTACTTCACGAGCTTCTCTTTAGAACAGGATTGGTCTCCTAGGACCGACACAGCCCTGCTATGTGCCATCATCACCATTTAAATATGCCTGCCATATATACAGTGGAATATTACTCAGCCATAAAAAGAAACGCAATTGAGCTATTTGTAATGAGGTGGATGGACCTAGAGTCTGTCATACAGAGTGAAGTAAGTCAGAAAGAGAAAGACAAATACTGTATGCTAACACATATATATGGAATTTAAGGAAATAAATGTCATGAAGAACCTAGGGGTAAGACAGGAATAAAGACACAGACCTACTAGAGAACGGACTTGAGGATATGGGGAGGGGGAAGGGTGAGCTGTGACAAAACGAGAGAGAGGCATGGACATATATACACTACCAAACGTAAGGTAGATAGCTAGTGGGAAGCAGCCGCATAGCACAGGGAGATCAGTTCGGTGCTTTGTGACCGCCTGGAGGGGTGGGATAGGGAAGGTGGGAGGGAGGGAGATGCAAGAGGGAAGAGATATGGGAACATATGTATATGTATAACTGATTCACTTTGTTATAAAGCAGAAACTAACACACCATTGTAAAGCAATTATACCCCAATAAAGATGTTAAAAAATAAAATAAGGTACAAAGAAAAATAAATAAATAAAAAAAATAATAATAAATATGCCTCCCAAGTTTAGAAGAATGGCAGGGCAACCAAGGGCTTAGAAGAAGCTTTTTAAGGAAAAAATAGCCTTTTGGGTAACTGAACATTGATTTCCAGTGTTAAAACTACAGCATGTATTCATTAGATCTTTGTTGGCTTTGAACGTCATTGATGACTCACTACATTTGCTCAAGCTGCAAATCATACTGTCTGCTCTTCTCTCCAAGATTTGCAAATATTTGCAGTTACCCAGAAAGGTGCTGACTTATTCTTGCCATAGTGGCAGCCTACAAACTATACTTTAGGTATCAATCAGGAGGTATGCATTCAATTCATGAATGATGACCCTTGATGCCCCTAAATATATTTTTTGAGGCTCAATTAGGTCATGATAGAGATAGAAAAATCACTCATTTCTATCACTATAACCCTCAAAAAGGAGAATCAAGGTAAGAATAATCTAGCCTTGCTGAAACTCATAGAAAATTATTATTTCATGATCACTGAAACATAGCAGTGTGAAATACTATGGGAGGGTCATGTTTAAGTTTATTAATGATAGAATTTACCAAGTTTTATTTCTTTACTATAGCTATATCCAAGCACATAAGCAAAATTAAACTATCAATCACCTACTACTTAAGTAAAACCAATGAAAATAATTCAGATATATAGATGTATGGTTAAAAGAAGTTAAGGCATCTGGAAAGCAATGCAGAATAATGAAAATTCCTTATAAAAATTCTAGGGGGCAGAGATTTGGGGTACAGTATTTACCTTGAAAGAAAAAAATATTTTATTTTCTGGTAAGTTTCAACTATCAACACCAGCCAGGAATTATTGAACAAAAGTAATTTTTCACCCTTTTCTCTCATCTTTTTCTTTCCTATAGGATCCTTAGTGAGCATTTTTAGTCCTTCAATCCTTTATCTCTTAGTGTAATCATCTTATGTCTTCATTATTTGCAGTTTAAATATATTATTCCAATTCCTTCTCAATTAAGAGTAAAAATGTTAAAATCTGAATATGGATTAACAATTTTAATGTTACTATTTGGGTTTGCCTGTAATTAAAATGCTCTTAGCTTATTTTATATAACTTAAACTTGTGTAGCTATTACCGATGAATTCTTGAGACCAGTTCAGCTCCTGGGGATTGAGTGTTCTAAATCACTCAAGAAAGTTTAATTTGTTTAAACCAAGATTGACTCAATAAGCCTTTTTTAAATGCATCACTTTCTTAAATTTGTTTAAAAAACCTGACAGGCTGAATGGACTTTCTGCACTGAGGAGTTACCAGGTTTCACCAGTTCTGGCCTCATTTCTACCAAAGTTTCCAGCTCTAGCTTGTATAAAATTTTTAACAGACAAGGATTATGAAGCCTTTACTAAAAGCATTTCAGAATACCCAAAGATGTTTTTAATGATTCCAACATAAATAAGATGATTAATGCATACTCATCCCAGATACTTATCTTTTCCCCCAAAATAAACAAAAAACACTACCATTTTCTATCTTCACTGGTTTTCTATTGATTTAAACAAGAACTCTTAACTGGAATTCTTGTGGACTTCAGAAGATCTGAAAACCTTTAAAATTGTATGCAAAATTTAGCATATTGTGCTTGTATATTTTTCTGGGCAGAGGAATCATGGTTTTCATCTGATTTTTAAAGTTTTTCTTTTCCTTCCTTTCTTTTTTATTTCAATATGTTAAGAACAACTGGTTTCAGAGAGCACAAGAAGATCTGCAGGAAGAAGAAAGTACTTAGTGAAAACAATTTCTCTTGCAGGGGACTTCCTCACCTTTGTCCTTCTCAGGACACATTTCGTCTTACGCAGGAACAAACATCCTAAGGAATTTGGAACAACATAGCAGCTGTAAATTTGGATGTACTTAGCTGTAGTTTTACCATAACATTGATTGCTTAAGATTATTTATAAACTACAAATAATAATGCATGCAATTATTTCTAAAATACCTACAAAAGTTATCTAGCAGCTTTAATTACTGATCCTGCACCCATCTCTTAACAATTAAGATGTGGTTCTCCATACCAAGCCTTCAGGAAGACAAAGATGATAAATTTATTATTAAAAAATGGATGTCATTGAGGGAGAGTTCATAAAACCATAGGAATGACTGGCTGCAGTAGCAGTGTGATTTCTACGTGAACTTTAGAAAAGAGAAGAAATAAATCACTCAGAACTCAGTCACTGGTTCCATATGTACAGTCATTTCCCCATAACTGATACAAATGTCTCTGGGAGAAATACAAAATGGCAGAAGTATTTCTGACTGACCTACACTCAACTAGCAATTACTCAAAGGTCAGTGAGGAGAAAGAATTGCATCAACTCCTGCTATTTATAAGGAAGCAATTAGAAAGAGAACAAAAGAATTAATGACTTCTTACCATATGGTGTCATATAGTAATACTTCATGATGTTTTCTTAAATGTCTACTTTAATGGAATTTTCTTAAGCATACTAGGCACACACAAACTTATGGCTATAGAAAAAAAATCCTTCCATTATGTTTAAAGAGCTACCATAGAAAGAAAGCACAAAAAGCTGGAGGGTTCTCACAAAGCTCTGTGTTTTATATATTAAGTGCTGTGAGTCTAGAATTTTTGCATTTATTTTTCATAAAAATTCTTAATGCCTCTACTCTATACATAATTTATATAAAATAAAAGCTCCCTCTAGTGGCTAAAAAGTACTATTTTTAGCTTTATTTTATATTTGAATAGCTTCCCCCACACCAGCCTCATGGTTTCTATTAACAATTCTCAATCTTTTTGGTCTCAAATTCTTTTATTTATGTAGGTTATATCTATCACTATTTACCATATTAGGGATCAAAACTGAGATGTAAAAATTATTAATTTGTTTTAAAAATACCAATAATAAACCTATTATATGCTAACACAAATAATATTTTTATAAAGAAAATAACTGTACTTTCACAAAAATTGCAAGAAGAGATAAATTGTTTTACATTTTTACAAATCTCTTTAATGCCTGGCTTAAAACTGCTGGATTCTCATAAATGCTTCTGCATTACATCTGTAGCAATACATTGTTTTGGTTGTAAGATACATATCAGGCTTCACATAGATGTGTACTTAGAAAAGGAAAGAATAATTCAAAAGCATTTTCAGATAATTGTGGTTATTTTTCTTTAATACTACACCGACATTTGACAAGTAATAGTTTCTTAAAGCTTGGCTGCATTGTGGAATCTGAAATTATATCAGTGAACTTTTGTACTCTTACATTAAAATAGTTCTATCTTTCACTTTTACCAAGCATAAATTTTAACACTGGTCATTTGGAAAATATTACACTGAACTCTACAAATCTTCCAAATGTTGACACATTTCATTATCAAAAAAATTACCACCTGTCTCATCAGAAGCATCTTTACCTATTTCAAAGCTGTCACAGTAATAGGGGCATATACATGTTTTCCAGTACTTTTATTTTGAAAGCTTGAATTTTATCATTGCCAGAAAGTATTGTCAGTTGTTCTCCTCGAAGCAAGAGCCCACCTTGCTCAGTTTTGAGAAAATGTCTGTGAAATACGCAGGAATGAATAACTGCAGTTTGTCCGCAATTCTTTCAAGTAAACATGATGTTCCATGGAAAAATGTGGCTAGTTTAGCTAGCAACTCAAACAATCCTCTTGAGCTTTTTCTCAAGAGAACTTTTGTACTTCGATATGCAGAAGTGCTTGATGCATACTGCCCATTTCATCATGTAGCCTATTTAAAAGATCACATTCGGGGCTTCCCTGGTGGCGCAGTGGTTGAGAGTCCGCTTGCCGATGCAGGGGACACGGGTTCATGCCCCGATCAGGGAAGATCCCACATGCTGTGGAGCGGCTGGGCTGGTAAGTCATGGCCGCTGAGCCTGCGCGTCCAGAGCCTGTGCTCCGCAACGGGAGAGGCCACAACAGTAAGAGGCCCGTGTATCGCAAAAAAAAAAAAAAAAATCACATTCAATGGTTAAGATTTAATATAATTAATTTTTACTGCTTTATCAAGAACATTCTCAAGGAAAGCTGCATCCTCCTCCTCCTCTCCCTTCTCCTTCTCTAAATGCGAGTGTGTGGCAGGGGAGAATGTAATCAGTTTGCCTTGATTTGTGCTAAGGCTTCAGAAGTTTTTCTCACCACTGACTGTTGCACCATCCATACGAATGTCAACAGTGAAAAGGACAAAAAACGCCCTCATATTATTATGGAAATGATTTTGACCTCACAGACTCCCTGACAGTGACTAGAGGATCCCATGAGTCCACAGATCACATCATGAGAACCAGATTTTATATGATACATTGTACTATACTATAATATTGGAAGGGAGAGACCAGCTGATGGGCTTCTTAAAATAGTAGAAATAAACATTTAAGCTTAGAAAGTCCAAGTGACTCACTCAAGGCCACACATTGCCTGGGCAATTCCCACTGCATTCTGCCGCCATGAAAGTACTTTAAATCCTGAAATTCTTAGTCTGAATACATTTTGAAACAATTATGACTACTAAAAATGTTCAACAAAGTCCTCCTTTTCTCTTTAAGGCTCTAAATTTTATTTTAGCATTTTTATTTTGGTTTATTCAGGGACCATTTAAGGCAAAACTTTTCACGAATAGTATATAGATTATTCAAAAGCAAAGAGTTTAATCATGAGATTATAAATAGTATGTAATTTCAACCTAGAATACATCTCCGGGCCAATTTCGTATTATAACATTACTAAAAGATGTCAGTGCTTTAGTGCCTGAGATTGTTTATAATAATTTTTCAACATAATAGACTAAAAACATTCTCATCATTTCACAGGTTAGGAGAAAAAGGAGACACATATAGTGTTCCTGTAGTTATAGTTGCTATAAAAACAGCTATATTTGAAAAATGCTACTTGGGTACCCAAATTAAGTGAGATGGTATTAAATGCTTTATAACCCAGGAATCCAATGAGTTTAATAGATATCTCAATCACCAAGAAAAGAAAAGCTCTAAATTTAAGGAACACACATTAGGACATAAGATCACTTCTTGGGTGATTCTTCATTTCAATATCTCCTATTCCTCCTGAAACTCTGTTCTGACCACAATTGTATAGGTGGTAGCAGCAACCAGAGGAGACTCATGGGGAAATACACATAACTGCAGTAGTAAGAACAGCATGAATATCTCATTACATTCCTGTTAAGCATGGACTCCCAAGTCATGAGTAGAGAAGATGTGGATTGGGTTTCCTTTACTGTTGATACAGAAGGTCTAATCATGCTGTCAAACTACAGTTTCTTGACTTTGTGGGCACTGAGAGGAAATTCCAAACTTTGATTCCTAAAACCTTATTATACTATGGTCCATGAGATTACCTAGGGTAGGTCTGCTGGGACATCCTCTGAGTCATTACTCATTCTACCAGTGGTTGAATAATATAAAAATCATTTCTCTTTCTCTTGTAAGACCAACACAGGATGCCGCATTTGAAATATGTGTATCACAAGTATCCTTACTTTTTTCACATAGCACTCTGTTGAAATTATAGAGATTGCTATGAACTATGATAAAACTTTTTATAAATGTCTAAGAATTTTATTATATTAAAATTTAACACAGGAACTAGGATAAAAATTGGATTCATTGATGTTGTCTGAAATAAATTTTTGGAGAATAGTGATAAAAAATAATTTTGGTATTGAAGCCTGTGTAAAGCAATGCATAACATATGCAATTTCTACTTTGTAAAGGTAAAGGGCAGAAAGAATTTGCATTTAAATTTAAAAAGCAAATGAATTGGCATTTACTAGTGAGATGTAATTTGCTTCCTTTTAATAGATAATAAAATATTGATAGCAACATATCCAAGGAAATTTGGAATACTACTATTTTAATTAATACCAATGTGAGGTGAATTCAGATTTATTCTCAAAGATATTCTTATTGACCTGTTTTGAATTGGTTTTGATTAAAATGATTGGGCGTTTTGAGTATGTCAGTATATATAATATTACTCTTAATTGTAGTTATTAGTCAATGTGCAATATTAAGACTGATGTAGTCAAAAGTTTAATGAGTTGAGTCACAATAAGGACTGCTTAAAAATGATTGCTTTAGAAAGCAGATAACAACAGATTAATTTGGAAAGAAACTTTTTATACACTGACATTGCTCACAGAGAGGAAATAAGTAATTAACTGAATATTCTTTATTTCAAGAATAATGTGGAAAAAGTTGTCATAGTAAATGCCTATTAAAAATTTTAAGTTGAAATTTTATATACTAATAAGCATATCTTAAGAGTACATTGAATTAAAAAAAATTCTCTTTAGAGCAAGAGTCTCTTAATATTCTTGTCCTTGTTTGACTTGCAGAGCAGGAAAGAGCCCAGTTTCACACAAACTAGATGGCTAACTGAACATTTAAGTATAAGTATAGGAAGTTAGCTCTCTCACTGTTGACTAGAGCTGTAGCTCTATGCAACGTCTCAGAGGCTCCAAACTGCCCCAGCACAGGGTCCCAGGAGGAGGCAAGACCCGGGGAAGAAGTGAGTAAACACAAAGGTTGGTGAGGTGATTCTCCTGACAGTCCCTTGCATATCAACAAAACCCTGAACTGTACATAGAGATATTCCTGCTCCCTGGGAGCTGGACACAGCTGTCCTTGATAAGCAGGTGGTCTCAGGGTCAAGCAGGCGTGAAACAAGAAAAGGATGATCTTCCCTTCAGACCAAGAACCATATTAACAAGCAACCAGGAGGCAAAAATGAGAACCAATCCCACAAAGCATCGGTCTTTAAAATGTCACACTCACCTGGGATGTGGTTAATATTATGGAATACAGAGTCCCACCTTTAGAGATTCAGATTTAGAAAAGGTAAGGCCAAGGAAGCTGGCTTTGTACAAGTAACCTAGGGGATGCCACTGAAAGTGGTTTCTTTGATCACGCTAAAGAAACACTTTCACGGAGTATGTACAAGTACCAGAAGACATGAAGTTCTGAAAAGGGCGGTATGCTTCAAATAAATGAAACTTATAATATACTTAAAGTACAAATAGAGTTGTCCAAGACATAGATTTAAGCAGTAATAAGTGAAAACTTCTTACTATTTGGATGACTTGTCAATAAGACACACCTATACGCCTCTTCTAAAATACCACTCAGTGTAATAAATTAAATAGTAACCTCAGGTTGAAAATATTAAACTAGTCGTTTGTGTTAAACATTTTAAATTTTTTATAAGAGGACTAAAACACTGAAAACCATAGTACTACAATACATTTACCTTTGGGCCAAGATTGTGTCACATTTTGAGCAGAAAATTAAGTTTGCACTAAATATTACCTGCCAGGGCTCTTTTCCAACTTTTATTTCATAAATATAAAATATATCTAAATAAAAAGGTCTCTATATTTATTTATACTTGAGCATGCCTTTCATCAAGGTCTTAAGGGTAACATGCAGAGAACAAGACCTATGAGCCAATGGAAGATGGCAGTGAACCTGTTCCCGCTCATATATTACATTAGACAAGCAAGCAATGAATCCACGACAGAATGTCAGGGAAAAAACATTAAAGTCACCGTCTTTACAGAAGACTTAGATTTCATTGCAGACTAACATTCTTATATCTAAAATATGTTTCAAGTTTTAAATTCCCAGACAGGTGGCAAGCTCCTCTGGGGTACTCAGTACAACATCTATTATGTTACTCAATAAATGAATGAGAAATCTGCCTTTACTATATACCAATGATCAGAGAGAGGCAGTTGCATTAAAAAAAAAAAAAAAATTGGGACTCTAGACTTTTTTTTTTTCTGAGAGATAAGAAATCAAATGATTTAGCTTATCTGTAAGTTACTTAACGACTTTAGAGTAAGGAACTCTGCCTAAAATGGCATTTCAAGCTTTCAAATTCAGTTGTATTGTAAAAGGCAGCAATTTAAAAAACTTCTTGTGTAGAAGAGACTATTTTATTTAATCACCAGTTTTTTTCTCCTCCTAGACATTCAAGAAGTGTATATTTTTATTCCTAGCCCACTTCCATCTAAGTAGGCCTTGTACACAATAAATATCTGTTGAATATATGTTTATTTAGTGATATGATTATATTCCCCACAATTTTAAATGATAGGAAAGTTTGATAAATTTTTCATCTATTTCCACACATATAAACGCACTTAAGTCCTCAAAATGCCCTGGAAAAATAAGTACAGTTTGGCAACTTTCTGGTTCACTTCCAGATTGTAAAGTTTCCAGTAGGTTGAATTATTCTGATACAACCAAAGTCATCAAGATAAGTGCTCAGGCTAAAGAATAAATATATCAAATAAGCAAAGAAACAGAACTCCCAATTCTATTCATTGAAGCAAACACTGCCATTTAAAACAATCAGACAAGAATGCAGAATTATACATACCAGGCTGTTAATCACAGCACTATTTTATAATAACAAAAATCAAAAACAAAACAACAACAAAAACATTTATGTGTTTATTTCGAGGGAAGTGGTTAACCAAGATGTATAACTTTCAAATAATATAACCCTATATGATTCTAATATTCATTTACTAAGACATAAAGAGATCTACAATATCTTAAGGAAAACAGTGATATCTTGACTATGTTTCCATTTGATCTTTGTGATTATGTATTTGGGCCAAACTGATATTCAGACTAATACTAAATGCCTAGGAATATTTGGAGTTCTTGTTAATATGTTTGCAAACTAACATTATCTAATGGGACCTCTGGCAAAATCTAAAAATAATGGATAAGAGTCTCAAGCTTTTAAAAGAACTCTAATGTAAACTATTTAAAAGTTAAAAACAGATGCTTGTCGAAAGTTTCAACAAATGTGCTGAAACAACTGGATAGCCAAGTAGAAAAAAAAATAAACCTTGACCTTTACCTCACACCATACACAAAACATATTTAGACTTTAGGTCTAAATTAAAAATATAAAATATTTATATTTATAAATATAAAAGCTAAAATTATGAAACTTCTACAATAAAACAAGAAGACCCTTTAGGTAGGTAGTATTTCTTAGACTAGACACAATAAATACAAAATTAAGAAAACAAAATTGATAAATTGGACTTCATCAAAATTAGAACTTCCGGTCTTCAAAAGATATCATTAAGAAAATAAAAGGGGGCTTCCCTGGTGGTGCAGTGGTTGAGAGTCCGCCTGCCGATGCAGGGGACACGGGTTCGTGCCCCGGTCCGGGAAGATCCCACATGCCGCGGAGTGGCTGGGCCCGTGAGCCATGGCCGCTGAGCCTGCGCGTCCGGAGCCTGTGCTCCGCAACGGGAGAGGCCACAACAGTGAGAGGCCCGCGTACCGCAAAAAAAAAAAGAAAAGAAAAGGGCAAGCCACAGATTGAAAGAATATATTTCTAATACCTATTATGACAAATACTTGTATCTAGAAGGAAAAAAAAAAATTCTTAAAGCTGTGCAATAAGAAAATCAACCCAATTAAAAATGGCCAAAAGGGCTTCCCTGGTGGCGCAGTGGTTGAGAGTCCGCCTGCCGATGCAGAGGACACAGGCTCGTGCCCCGGTCCGGGAAGATCCCACATGCCGCGGAGCGGCTGGGCCCGTGAGCCATGGCCGCTGAGCCTGCGCGTCCGGGGCCTGTGCTCCGCAACGGGAGAGGCCACAACAGTGAGAGGCCTGCGTACCGAAAAAAAAAAAAAAATGGCCAAAAGAATCTACTTCATCAAAGAAAAGATACTCATACCCAATAAACACATGGAAAAATGTTCAACATTAATCATCAAGGAAATTAAATTTAAAACCACAGTGATAGACCACTTTACAGTCATTAGCAGGGCAAACATTAAAAAAAAAAAAAAGACAAAAAGCTAGTAGTACTAACTCCTGATGAGGATGAGATGGAATCACTTGAAACTCTCACATGTTTCTGATGGGAATGCAACCAATGCTGGAAAACCATTTGGCAGTCTTAAAAGGTCATGGGATCTGGACATTCCAGTCCTATGTATTTATTTACCCATGAAATATAAAAACATGTCCACAAAAAGACTTGTAGAAGAATGTTCATAATATCTTTATTCACAATAATCCTAAACTGGAAACAACCCAAGTGGCCAACAACAGATGAATGGATAAACAACTGTGGTATATCCATACAATGGAATATTACTCAGCAATAAATAGAAATGAACTACTGATACAGCAACCTGGATGATTTTTTTTAATTATGTAGAGAAAACACAAATTGTACAATTTCACTTATATGAAGTTTTAGGACAGGCAACACTAATCAATAGTGATAAATATCAAATCAATAGTTTACTATGTAGAAAGTGACAAGGATTACCTGCAAAGGTACGTGGGGGAACTTCCTAGGGAAATGGAAAAAATATTCAATATCCTCATTGTGGTAGTGGTTAAATGGGTACAAAGATTTGTCAGATCTCACTAGATGTACACTTAAAAATGAATGCAGGGGCTTCCCTGATGGCGCAGTGGTTGAGAGTCCGCCTGCTGATGCGGGGGACGCGGGTTCGTGCCCCGGTCCGGGAGAATCCCGCGTGCCGCAGAGCGGCTGGGCCCGTGAGCCATGGCCGCTGGGCCTGCGTGTCCGGAGCCTGTTCTCTGCAACGGGAGAGGCCACAGCAGTGAGAGGCCCGCGTACCACACACACGCACACAAAATGAATGCGTCTTATTTTATGTAAATTATGTATCAATCAAGCAATTTAAAATAGATGCTTGGCTATGGGGATTAGAAATAAGAAAATTCCTTAGATTAGTGGTTCACAACCTTTACCTTTCATCAGAATCACCTGGAAGCTTCTTAAAATATTTTGTTAGATTTTACCCCAAGTTTCTGATTCAGTATGTCAGAACAGCCCCAGGAATACTCATGTCTAACAAGTTCTCAGGTTAATACTGAGGTTGCTAGTCCAGAGAGCACAGTTTGAGAACGACTGCCTTTAGAGGTAGACATAACTGATTCCTAAATTGAGACATTAGATAGGTCAGTTTCAGCAAGCTACCCTTGTCACAGTAAGATACAGAGCAATTTTACAAGTTTAAGTCCATACATATGCCTTTCAATTTAGTGGGAATAACATTTAGTATTTTGAGTAATTTCCTGGAAAAAATAAAGTGAGCTTTCTTTTTGCTTTCATGGGTCCAAGGAGTCCCTGGAAATTCACAGAGAGAGTTGGTAAATCCTCTGAATTTCAGTAGAAATTTTTGTGTGCATGCTCTTTTTTTTTTCCCTAGAGAAAGGGCCAAATTTTCAGCAAATTTTCAAGTGAATATAGTCAAAAGAGATTAAGAAGCACTAAAGTAATTCTATGAATATCCTTTCCATTTTTAATTTTAATATACATGTGTTTTCTTCAAAGATAAACAGTAGGAGAACATGAACGCTTACAAATTCATTTTTTTAAATTTATGCTGAGCACTCAGAAGTTTTAGATTTAAGACTTGGCATAGATATTATGTAGGTCACTGTGAAGAGAAATGAATAAAAATTCGACACTGAAGCTTCTGAGCATTGTAAGACTTTCTAGAAATGTAGTTTTTTCAAGTAAGATTAAAATTAATATAGTATTAATTTTATGCTATTATATCTCTACCTTTCCCCACTATTTCTGGTTGCAATGTAATTAAAACAACAAATATTAATGTAAAATTAATAACTATACTATGTGACTTGGGCAACATATGAACAATAGAGCATTTGTGGCTATGAAAGCTTTTTATTTGTGCATATAAATTCTCATGTATAGAATATGCAAGTATGGTTAGATTTCCTACCTATTTTACCATTATGTATAAGCATTTTAATGGAAATGCCACACATAATATTCGAATATAGCACATCTCTCTATTCATTGTCCATTACAACTCCCTTTATTCCTTACAAATATGAAAGAGGTATATTTTCAGTCTTATGCTTTATCTGATCTGTATCCTAGACACATATTTAGGGGGTCATTTTAGTTTCTTAACAAGGCACCAGAAACCTTGTTCCATTCAATTATTTTCATAAAATAGAAAAAAATTGCAAATAGAGCTTAGCCATCAACAGACTTAGTACACATACTTAGTATTAGTATTTCATAATAAACATGTCAAAAGGCTTCTACAACATGCGGGCTTTCCTGGTGGTGCAGTGGTTGGGAGTCCGCCTGCCGATGCAGGGGACGCGGGTTCGTGCCGTGGTCCGGGAAGATCCTACATGCCGCGGAGCGGCTGGGCCCGTGAGCCATGGCCGCTGAGCCTGCGCGTCCGGAGCCTGTGCTCCGCACCGGGAGAGGCCACAACAGTGAGAGGCCCACGTACCGCAAAAAAAAAAAAAAAAAAAAAAGTCTTCTACAAATATGTGATCCACTGACTGTTTTGTGACTTAGAGGTACATAGAAAACAATCTGATTGTAAAATATTATGACCACTACTAATTCTTTCATGCCCTGCTTTATGAAAAGTTCTGACTTTTATGCTTTTCAGCAGGTTATAGACTTAGATATGTTCATGGTCTAGATAATATATAGACACTAAACTCTTTAGGAGATAAAAATATTTTTTTTCTCTTAACTAAACTTTGTTTTCTCCCCCATTTTTAAATCTTTGCATAAAATCACCTTGCAGAATAATATTCTTTTCTCCCTCTTCTTGTCTGAGCTGTTGCTAACAGCTTTTAATTTGGGAAGTCTATCTCTGAGTTTTCTGCGCCTCACTGATTTCAGCTCAATTGTTTCTCTAGCCAGCAGAGCATTTCATTTCTTCTGAAGGTCACTGCAGGCTGCCAAGGCTTTGAAAACATACCATCTTTTCATTCATGCTTCAATCTAACCCTGCAGTGCCATTAAGAGAAATGGAAGCAGGAATGTGACTTTTTCTATCAACAATTATTGAATTTACTGTTATATAAAGTGAATTAGGCCATCAGTGAACAAGGATCTTCCATAACGCCGCCTTTTTTCAAGGCAATAGAAATTATTTTTTGTATTTTAGTAGTTTGCTTGTGTACATATAATTATTTGTATAAATTATACCACAATGTCATCTGCTTTTGGAAGTAACTCTTCCAACCATATCACTACCAGTTGCAATAAACCAATGATGCAGGAAGCAGCCCCATTCTGACACTCATAAAATGAACACACATTGGCCATCTGTTGGAGGAGGGATGGCATTAAATGTGATGTGGGCCTGGAACACATCCAGTATTGTTTATTCTGTCACATATCAGATGAGCACTGAAATCAAATTGATGATTTTTTAATTCCAAGGGGACAAGAAATGGAGAGCAGATGAGGGAGATGATTCCAGATACATCCAAAAATATTCAAGTGACAACTTGATTCAAAAAGAAAAAAAAAACTAATAAAAGCAAATATATTCAAGTGACATCCAAAATATTCAAGTGACAACTTGATTCAAAAAGAAAAAAAAAACTAATAAAAGCAAATGATCTCAGAGGAAGAGTAATACACACCAAATATTTATATTATTGGGCTAACAGAAATCTTCCATAAATATTACTTAAGTGTTCTATAGTTAAGGCTGCTAGAAAAAATAGTTTCCTAGATGAGCAAGTTCATTGAATTATCAGCACTAGTTTTTATTTCTAAGATTTTAAAGGTAAAAAATTTTCTTCTATAGTTTAGGTAAGATAAAAATGTTTTAGATTATTGTATATGCTTAGATTAGCCTATAAGAAAGAGATGAAACTGTGAATCATGAGTTGCTATTCTTTATGTTTTTGTTTTTTTAGTTCTAGGGCAATGAAATTGTTACATGGCAGTTACACTATGTCAGCTAGCTTGGGAAATAAAATGAGATTTTCCTTATAAAAGCAAATTATTTTAGGTGTTTTAATGGGAAACTCACTGAAGTTTGATTCAGAGATCTGACTTAACATCGTTGATTTTCCAATTATTAGTGAAGTGACTTTGTGCAAGTAATTTCCCAACTCTCGGTTTCCTTAAGATGTAAAAATGTCAAATGGGGAATTCATGTCCAATATCTCTGTAAAAGCCAAGGTATCATAAGACTGTAAATAATTTTATTTTCCTTTTTGTAAACTCTATAGGTCAGTCTTGGGGGAAAATGCCCTTAGGATCTCTTACGTTCTCATGTAGAAGTGCCCCCTTCTTCCTCAAGTCAATTTTTCTTCCTGCATTACTCACAGGGCAATCTTCAACACACGTGGAGCATACAGAAGCACGCAGTCTCAGTTACTGAGCTTAAGAGTGAAAGTGCTAACAGAAATGCAAAGGAATTCTGTAACAGTCTTAAAATCTCAATAAGAAAAATATTCTTTCTTTAGGTTGTGGGCAATATTTATGGATATGATATTTGAATTGTATATTACAATGTTTTTGATTATTTCAGGTTTAATGGGAAAGACATTTCATGCATCCATCTGTTCAATTAACAAATACTCATTCAGTACCTATAGTGGTAGACTGGGCATCTACAATACCTAGTTGGGAACAAAAGTGACATGGTGCCTGTTCTCAGAGAGCTTGTTTTAATTGGGGGCTGACACCAGCACAGGTAAAATATTTCTGAGTTGTCCTAAGGGCTATAAAAGGAACCTCAGAGTAATGATGGTGTCTGCGGGTGGGCTGGAACGTGGGCAGAAGTCATGGGGAAAAGTGGCTGACTAGACAGAGCGGCTAGTGACCTGAGTTCCATATCATCAAAACACATGAAAACACGCACACACCAACAAGATTCAGAAAATCGGATGTCCTCATTAACATCGCTGTTAATGCACATACTCAAATAAGAATACTTTATTAGATAAAGTGAGCTTTTCTCCACTTGAAAGTCTTAACTATGAGCTCTTACACATATAACTGGCAAGAGTTAAGCCCACTGCTGTGCAAGCAGATGCCACCCAAGCCCCCCCACCAACCCTGACCTGCCAAGGCTCATTAATCTCCACCGTTTAACACCTTACCATTCATGGCTCCCCATCCTGGGGAGTGAACTACATGCTGTCCGCTTCATGGCTTGTCCATAATATAAGATGACCAATTAGGAAAACTGCAAGGTCTACACTAGCCAAAAGCATAGTATATACTTTTTTCAAACACTCTTAGCAATGCTTTAATTCAACTTCAATCTCTTCCTCAGTGATTTCAAAATCCATGTGGATTATTTTTATAATTTATCTACCTACTCATCACTGGATTGGTTAAATTTTTATTTTTTCTCCTTCTCTCACCTATTCCCAGGATCTCTCAGACTCTTTAAACAGATTAAAAAAATAATAACTATCTGATAATAAAGAACTATCCTGGACAAAATTATAACAGTAAAATATAGGTCATAGATTCTGCCCACCGAGACTCTGCACAACATTATTTCCTGTTTCTATACCCAAATCCATTCTCTTGAGTTGCTTTCCCTGTAGCTCTGTATAGCTAACTGAATCCTATCCCATCTCCCTCCTGTAGATTACACCCTAAGCTTAGAGCATTCAGCATCTTGGTTACAAACAAGAGCTCTGATATCAGCAGCTCTGGGTTCAAATGCCCACTTAACCTCTTACTACTTGTGGGACCTTGGACAAGTAATGAACCACTTGGGGAAACAGAAGCACTTACCTTGTCAAGTGGTTATGGGGAATTAACTACTATGTAAATCTCAGTGCAATGCTTAGACCCAGCATATGCTCAGTACCTTTATAACTTCATAATCTTTTACCAAGAATGGCTAAAACACTGCTTTTATCAGCTATCAGCCCAAAGAGAAACAAGATTTAGGTATTTCCTATCATCCTGGCAAGTTTTTGTTTTGCTTTGCTATAATTGTTTGCAAAAAAAACCCTAAACCAAAAACCATCCATAGTATGTATTTTAATTTTATGTTTATGTGGCTTCTTTTAAATGTGATATTTGTATGTCTCTGAAGATGCTATATACTCCAAGCTCACAGAGGAACTGAGAACTCAATCTGTTTAATTTTCTTAAACTTAATATATTTCTTTTGTATTATTATTATTTTTTGTGGTACACGGGCCTCTCACTGTTGTGGCCTCTCCCATTGCGGAGCACAGGCTCCAGATGCGCAGGCTCAGCAAGTGCAGGCTCAGCGGCCATGGCTCACGGGCCCAGCCACTCCGCGGCATGTGGGATCTTCCCGGACCGGGGCACGAACCCGTGTCCCCTGCATCAGCAGGCGGACTCTCAACCACTTGCGCCACCAGGGAAGCCCCTCTTTTGTATTATTTAATTTGCATGCATGCAACACTTGTGAGTTATATCAATTTGTCTCCTTTGGGTTCAAAACTGTTACTGCTGGGAGTGATTCCACAGACAAATATAGCTTAAGAGAATGATCTGCACCTTCAAGTTTTCTCTAAATTTGATTCATATGTAGTATAGCCTCTGGTCACCAGCTGTCACTGCTATTTCCAAGTCTATCCATAGTTGTGACCATGTTGATGTTCCGTGAAGGCCACTTCAAAAGACTTAGTTAAAAAACATCATCTTCTCATTTTTTATTCTATTTTTTTCTTTTTTTGGTACCCTGAATATAAATATCATGTGGGAAAGCTTACTGTTATTTTTCTGGAGAGTGCACATCTTGCTTTTATATTTAAAAATTATGTTAAAAATCATCTCATATTTTTAAGTTCTATTTCATTCTTTCTGTCGACTAGTATTCCATTGTATAGGTGTATCTTAATTTATTTCATCAGTTCTTTTCTTTTATAAATTTTTTTTTTTTTTTTTTTTGGCTGTGTTGGGTCTTCATTGCTGCACGCAGGCTTTCTCTAGTTGCGGTGAGTGGGGGCTATTCTGCATTGCGGTGCGCATGCTTCTCATTGCGGTGGCTTCTCTTGTTGTGGAGCATGGGCTCTAGGCACACGGGCTTCAGTAGCTGTGGCTTGCAGGCTCAGTAATTGTGGCTTGCGGGCTCTAGAGTGCAGGCTCAGTAGTTGTGGCACATGGGCTTAGTTGCTCCGCAGCATGTGGGATCTTCCTGGACCAGGGATTGAACCCATGTCCCCTGAAATGATAGGCGGATTCTTAACCACTGCGCCACCAGGGAAGTCCCTACTTCATCAGTTCTTATTGATGGACATACAAGTTTTTCCATCTTTTGCTTCTATGAACGATATTGCAATAAACATACTTCAGTTCCTTTGTATATTTGTGTAAGTATGTCTGTAAGTCCTGATTCTTATTTTTTGTCAATGGCTCCACCATTATCCCAATCAGAATCTCTCTCTCTCACCCTTCTTCATAATAATATATGCCACATCAAGTTTAATCAGTTCTTTATTACATCCAATCTTTTACTAGAGAGGAAGAAATGGTAGTAGTAAAAATAATAATAATAGAACTTGTTCTTGAGTACACATAAGACAGTCCCTAGAAAATCTTATAAAAATTGGTGGTGATGGGATGGTACTTTGTAGGAGACTACATTGTTCTTGGGATTTTACATGTATTATCTTTAATTCTCACAATTAGGTTTTATTATGCTCATTTCTCAGATAAGGAGATTGAGGCTCAGGTCAAATTAGGAATTTGACCAAAGTTATAAAGTAAGTACTGAGGCCAGACTATGTACCTGGATTATCTGATTCCAAAACCCATATTCTGCCCTGAAATCTACAATGTCTCATGTGTGACATCGGACATAATGCTGACTCATTATATCTTCTGAATCCTTCTGAATCTACTCAGTGTCCTACTACTATATCACTAGTTCAGGTAAATAGCCTCCTATGAAGTTTTCTTGTCTTCTGTTATTCCCCTCAAATTTCTCCTGCTCTCCACTCTCTGATAACCTCACTCCAGTACTAGTTCAATTACATCATAAGTTACTCTTTCAATCTAGTATTCACACTTTCTCACCATCTGGACTTCCCACACTTCCCACACTTGCATTTCCCACACTGATATCTCCACTGTTTGGGTAGCAATCTCAAGGTGTAGGGACTAAGTAGGTACATGTGAAATGAGGAAGGAGGCAAGGGACGTGTTGATTGGGTAGAGCTCCCAGCTCCTTATCCTCACCTTAAACAGAGCATCTTTATTTTTGTCTGCTTTATGTATGGGGGGAGGGCATATAATATTTTATTTGAAAAAAACATAACATTCCTAAAACAAAGTAGGAAACCATGAATATTGTAGAAATACCAGCCCCATAGGACAGGAGGGTTTTCCTCTCTTGTTCACTGCAGTATTCCAGCACTTAGAATGGTGTCTAGAAAACACTCAATAAATATTTGTTGAAAGAATAAATAGATGAATGGATTTAATTAATTTTGGTTTACATGATGTTCTAACTGAAACTTAGGGCAAGTTAGCCAACTGCTTGCTATAAGCCTCTTCTTTTTATTTTCCTCCTGTGGAACCCACCACTCCCACCCAGGAGCATTGTGGAGATTTAAAATGTAAAGTACATAGCACTTTTTTTTTTTTAACATCTTTATTGGAGTATAATTGCTTTTCAATGGTGTGTTAGTTTCTGCTTTATAACAAAGTGAATCAGTTATACATATACATATGTCCCCATATCTCTTCCCTCATAGCACTTATTGCTATTGTGCTATAACTGAAGCATTCTAACCTTTGGGTTTATTGCTCTCTCTATATCGAAAATTATTTGTCATTTCATAATTCTTCTTCCACCTGGAATTTCTTGTTCTCTTTTCCTTTAAAATGTTGCTTCATCAGAGCCACTAATGGCTTTTCCCAGAGTCTTTCTCAATTAACTCAGAGTCTGACTATTTATCTGATTGTTTGGCATTTGTCTGTTTCTCATAGTAATGGGAGGTGGAGAAAAATAAGGCTAGTCTGGTATTTTTTGGTCACTTAATAATTTAATAATATGGTGACTTGATAGAAGCCTTTCAGATTAATTATTAAAATCAACTTAGAACAAAGAGAAAAGCCACTTTTTTCTTACAGTCACTATGGAATCTACTTTTCTCTATGCCATTTAGATTAGTGTAATATACTTCTTTTCATTTATACAGTGCTTGGTAGTATACAGACTTTTCCCTGAAAGCATGTCCAATTCTTGTTAGTAGTATTAACTACAAGTAATAGAATTGTTAGCCATTTCAAAATTTCTGTCACCAAAGTCAGAGGAGGAAAGCTCTCTATGCCTGCAAATGTTATTTCCCATGCAACTGAAAAATAAATGTGGTTTTAAAGAAGCAACATAATGTGTCTTTGGGAATGTGTATATATTTTCAATTTGTTTTATCTTAACCCTGAAAACTAATAAATCTATAGTCATCAACTAGCTTCAAAGCAACTTAACCTTAATTTTAAGATACTAAAAATATGGTCTGCACAACCTTCCCTAATCAAGTTTGAAAGAGACAGATGGGCCTGCTTTTTCCTTGCACTGTGTTTATAGTTACAATCTACATTTGCTCATATAACACATTAAAAAAAAAAAAAAACAGCTGCAGAACTGACATCAGAGAAAGTGCTTCCAAATTCTAAATATATACTCTAAATTCAAAAAGGCAACAGTGTAGTGTATAAATTCCCTTTTGATAATGACTAAAATCCATTTTAGCAAAAGTAATAGACGTGAAGAAACACTACTTGTGAAAGGACAAGAATTCTGGAGGTCATTTCTGTTGAAGCTGTCAAGGTTGCCCTTGAGAAGATTCCTTGCAGCGCAGTTCCCTTTTTGCCATCTATACTTTCCAGTCTCTCTGAAGGTTTCTCTGACTTTTACCCACTAAAGAGACTAGACATACCATAGTTTTGAGATATGATGAGCATATGTAATGTCATAGACAGTATTAAACTTCCAAATACTTGCTGCTCCTGCCTGGGAGAGAACTGTATTTTCTTGGCCTCACTGATGTCAGACTTGGCCATAGGAACTGATTTGATTAATAAAATAAATACAAGTAACTTGTGTCACTTCCAGAGGGAAGCCTTGACAGCTAGCATGTCTTCCACAGTGATGTCTCCTCCCTATGCCACAAGATCAGCAATGTTCCCCACAGACGCTGCTCTGACAGAGCAGGTCACCTTGTGGCAGAGCCCTCCAACTTTCAGTGGACATGTGGTGGGAGGGAGAAATGAGCCTTTAAGGTGCGAAACCATTGAAATGGGGTCTTTTGTTACCCCAGCTCAACCGAGCCCATTGCTAACATACTTGATAAAAAGCCATACACCAGAATGAAGGGAAGCTCTTTTATACTTTAATACTAAAGCAGGACTGTTATTGGGATTAGAGAAAGATAACATATGTAAACTACCTGGCACAAATTTGATGATATGTAAAATAATTAAGGCATTCAAGGACTCGTGTTCGGATGACTATTGTGTGCAGGGGGATACAGGTAAAATCAGTAATCTGTTGGTGAGTATCAATAGTACAGGAATACTTCAATTTTATGCTCAGAAAAACCTACAGTGGGTAATATGACTGGTGGCAGGAGTCACAAATTTATGGAATCAGAAAGACAGGAGTTCAGTTCCCATCTCTACTTCTTCCTAACTTTTCAGCTTTGAGCAATTTAACTTCAGCCGCAATTCCTCATCTATAAAAGTTGAAGAGAACCTACCTCATTGGGTTGACATTTACACACTGTTATATTTAAAATTGATAACCAACAAGACCTACTGTAAAAAATTGTTTTAGAAAGTAAATATGTGAGATGATAGATGTGTTAGTTAACTTGCGGGGGGTAGATATCCTTTCACAATGTATATGTACATCAAAACATCACCTTGTGCACTGTAACTATCTTATAATTTTATCGGTCAATTATACCTCAATAAAGCTGGAAAAAAAAGAAGAAAGTAACAGTGCATGCTAAGGTTCTAATATAGCATGTGGTATTCAATGGCAACTCAGTCAATGCAAATCTTATTATTTCTATATATTTAGTTTACACTTTCCTTCTCAATGAATGGAAAGCTAAGGTATACAAAGTTATCCAGGGTATAAAGCTATGCTGGCCTGGGGTGGGTTAAGGAGTACAGGTTTCAGTACTTTTGATCTTAATTTTGGGACAGAGGATATTTTCAAAATTTCTCAAAAGAAAAACACACTTTTAACTTTAGGGCCAAAGCAATCTAGAAGGCTACTTTGAAGGAACACTCGTGTCACGAGGTGAGGGTTAACAAAGACATCCTGAGGAGACTCCAGCAGGAGCGCTGGAGGGGGGAAATTGACTTTTTTTCTTTTTTTAACATCTTCATTGGAGTATAATTGCTTTACAATGGTGTGTTAGTTTCGGCTTTATAACGAAGTGAATCAGTTATATATATACATATGTTCCCATATCTCTTCCCTCTTGCGTCTCCCTTCCTCCCACCCTCCCTATCTCACCCCTCTAGGTGGTCACAAACCACCTAGCTGATCTCCCTGTGCTATGTGGCTGCTTCCCACTAGCTAGCTGTTTCACGTTTGGTAGTGTATATATGTCCATGCCACTCTCTCGCTTTGTCCCAGCTTCCCCTTCCCCTTCCCCATACCCTCAAGTCCATTCTCTAGTAGGTCTGTGTCTTTACTCCCATCTTACCCCTAGGTTCTTCATGACCTTTTTAAATTTTTTTTTCTTAGATTCCATATATATGTGTTAGCATACGGTATTTGTTTTTCTCTTTCTGACTTACTTCACTCTGTATGACAGACTTTAGGTCCATCCACCTCACTACAAATAACTCAGTTTCGTTTCTTTGGCATTGACTTCTTTGTGTTTGATCTTAGCTCCTGAGAGTTTGAGATTCAAGGGGAGGAATAAAAAGGAAGGAGTCTGCATGAGATAAACATAACCTAACAGAAGAGGTACTGTGCACTGCTATAGCCATTATTGCACATAAAACGTAATTGCTTGAAAAGGCTTACCCATTCTCATTCCCTTTTAGACAACGGGGCTACCATGTCTCATGGGCACCCGAAAAATTGCAAAGTTTCTAAGATTCTGGATCATGTGAAGGGAGTTACACCTGTGTTGCTTTGAATATCTTTTCTGAAAACTCTCATTTCTCACTTGGCCCTGGAGGGACAAGTAGTTTCTGACATGGGCAGTTTTATGGTTTCAGCTCATCACTTTTATTCATCATGTACACATGGCTTTTGACATTCAATCACTGTACAAGGGAACAAAATCCGTGGACCTAAGATGCTCTGATGCAACATTAGTTAGATGGCTCTGACTCCAAGTTTTATAAAATGAACACCCTTCCCCCCAAATTATTTAATCATTATGTAGGCTAGGATTTATTCTCCTGAGTTTTTTGCAGATATTTGCCATTAAAATAAACTCCCTTAAAAAAAAAACAAACAGGGTATTTCTTGGTAAACTACATCTTTGTGCACTTTAGATGTCACTTGTCAGTTACTGACTTGTTTTTATGTCTTTTGCATTCTCCAGCCAGGATGCACGAAGTCTGTCAGTAGCCTCTTCATACAGTGATGTTCTGAAAGAAGACTTTCAGCCACCATAGACAAGTGCATTCAGATGGACCAGGAAGGGGACTACAGACTTGAGTAAACCCCCATTATAGCCTCCTTTCAGTCTGTGGGATCACCACTCTTATGCTTTCTAGTGATTCCAATTGCTGATAATATGTCTCGTCCAACTTAAAGGACATTATAACATAGGACAGCTTTAGTCATATGGCTAGTCAGTGAAGTACTGTCAAACTAGGAAATGATAGTTATACATGCAGAAGATGCAGAAGATACACTGGGTTCCAGGCCAATAATCTGGAGAAAGAAACATTTAAACAAAGATTTTAAAAAACTGTTTGGATTGCCTTATAGTAGGCAATGAACCTTGAATGCATCAGCCTAACCTCCCACTTTCTGAATAAACAGACTGCTAGGTTTAGCATCTGCAGATGATTTATGCTTCCTCTGTAGTAGGAGACTTAGCTTAGGGCAGAGATCCAAGTGATTTCTACAGGTCAGCTTGATGGGGTTAGTTATCTAGGCATAATTGATCAAGGGTTAAAATAAGAACCTATTTAAACCACAAAGTAGCTAGCCTAGGCTTCATAGCAAAGGCTGCTCCAGTTTAAAAATGGGTATTACAGACAAATGTTGGTAAAAATTAGGTACCGGTTCAAAAATATAGTGGGATAGAAACATGATCAAAGTGTTGTTCCTTTGTTGAGGTGGGTTGAATTGGAGGATAGTTTCATTAAGCGTTTGTAGAGAAGGAAGGCATATTCTAGATATAGCTGTTGTGTATGTGAAACACACACAGAGATGGACAGAGGCGTCTCGAGGAGTTTTGCTGCATACCAAGACTCAAATTTCTTATATACTATTTTTGGCTGTCAAAGTAGTGTTTCTTTGACTCAGTGTTAAGGCATGTTTCAAGACAAAAAGAAAACAAAACAAAACAAAAAGAAAACAAATCCACTCAGCTTTATGCAGGTATATGTGGCCTCTGTAAGCTTTGCTCAAATTATTTTCCATTTAGAGCCTCTAGACTGAGTTCAAGTACGTTCTTACTCCTTTCCCTCCCAGCCTCTTCTCTGTTCCTCTACTCTTCTTCTTTAATACCTCATATAACTATGATTTCATTCAACAAGTATTTATTGAGCACTTACTATGTGCCAGGTAATATTTTAGCATACTTAGGGTATATTGGTAGATAAAAATTCTTCCTTTCAGTCGATTTTACATTCTAGCTGGTGGGAGGGGAGAAGTGAAAATAAATGGATCCTTATTTAATTGTAAAGTAATAATTTACTTTTTCACCTGACTCTTTGAAGCCAGAGGACTGTGTTTTGTTCACCTCTGTAGTACACAGTAGGCCTTCAACAAGTATTTGCCTAATGACTGAAAATGGAATTCTGAGTAATGACAATATTAAGAGTCAAAGTCATTTTTAAAAGAGAATATTTGGGCCTTTATTCCTCAGTACTGATTTATGAACTAGTACAGTAATTAGAGCAGTTGCTGGGAGAGTTTCCAATTTTATAGATCTAATTTTGGAAAGTTTTATAGTTGAAACATTGAGTTGTCAAACATACCCAATTTCAATGATCACAATACTTTTTTTTTTTTTTAATTTACTTTTGTTGTGTTGGGTCTTTGTTTCTATGCGAGGGCTTTCTCTAGCTGTGGCAAGCGGGGGCCACTCTTCATCGCGGTGTGCGGGCCTCTCACTATCACGGCCTCTCTTTTTTTTGCAGAGCACAGGCTCCAGACGCGCAGGCTCAGTAGTTGTGGCTCACGGGCCTAGTTGCTCCACGGCATGTGGGATCCTCCCAGACCAGGGCTCAAACCCATGTCCCCTGCATTAGCAGGCAGATTCTCAACCACTGCGCCACCAGGGAAGCCCCAGATCACAATACTTTTTAGTCAACGTCCCTGAATCCTATAAACTGTTTTCGGTGAAGGATCTTCTACTCTTGGTTGGTTTCTAAAGCACAAAATAAAAATTAGCCTCTATTTTTAACAGGACTTAAATACCAATATAGTATAAGACTCAGTAGGGCTTTAAATTTAGGGTTTTAGTGAAGCTTTGTACTTTAATATTCAAAATAACCCTTAAATGGTCTTAACTTAGATATTTATATTTAGTATCCATACAAATGTTGCTCCTTAGAATTTCCTTTTTGTAAAATCTCCCTGAAGTACAGATAAGCTCCTGAATTTTTTTTTTTTTTTTCTAAATACGCTTGTTAGGATGATCAGTATTTGAGAATGAAGATGGTACACTGCCTAGTGGGGGGTCGTGAACGCAGCTGGTGGTCACATTGTCCTTGTGGATAATGATAAGTATCAAACTAGTGGGTTGGCCACATCCTTTGTGGAATCTCCACTGTTTACCTTGCTCAGGCTGTCCTGGGAAGCCCCCTTGTTCTTTAGCTTATGTCCACTAGAGGGTGAGTGGGAGAGAGGAAAAAAAACACCAAAAGACGTTTAGCAAGTCTGCTAAACAGTTTGATGATGGAAGTTTTTTGGAGGATCAATTTAGGATTTCTTTATTCATATTCATCTTGTCTCTTATTACCATGGATACATAAGTTGATTTTTATGGATACAGCATTTATAAGTGGCAAGTTAAAAGATGGCAGTATATTATACTGAGTCTATTTTTACAACTTGAAAAATAAATGTCGTCCAGGTAACTTAAAGCAGCATTGTGAAAACACACTAGGCTTTCTCAGTGAAAACAGCTTCCAGACATGCAACATCATATTTTTTTGCTTCAGATTTTAGACCTTCAGTAAATATTTTTGAATTGGGTTCCATGAGTGTGAGAAAATATATTCGGTTCTTGGACTAACATTCTACTGATAATGCTGCAATAAGCTGATCTGTTTATATATCTCGAGTGATACACTTAAGTAATGAAAATAGCAAATGTCACATAAGTCAAGGACTGCTAGTTTGAGTGTTCTTCGCAGCCCTTCTTAAAGTTAGCGGCAGCTACCTATGCACTGCGGTTTGATGATGTTAGGAAGGTGGTACATGTTGCTCAAAATATTGACCATCTATTTTGATGTTTGGAATCCCACCATTATATGTTCATGCTTAGTAAAAATTACCAGATGAGGGCAAGATAGGGCAGGGGAGGGGGAATAACAGGGGCAGTGGGAGACAGGACAAGTTTCTATTATACGAAGGAATGGATGGAAACTGCAATTAACTTTAAAATTTAAAATGTATATAAAATCCTAAATTTGATTGCATATACTTTTCAAGTACTCTACAACTCACAGTTGTATATAGGGTAAAGCACAAAAAAAGAAAGAGGGAAGGAAGCAAGGGAGGAAGGAAGGAAGGAAGGAAAGGGGAAGATCCAGAGTGTCACTATAATCAGAAATTACTAATTTACATGGTTAATCGTGTTTCTGTCTTTGGCACCCAAACACCTCCACCACCCCTGCCCCCCACACCCCCCACACTCAGACACAAAAAAAATGACACACAGTTCCAGACCGGGGACCAATGTTTGGCACTGGACTATTTCTTATTCCTTATACAATCTGCCTGTTTAAAACAACAACAACAACAAAAACACTTTTATAGTTAATGTTTTTCTTTCTTTTTGTAACCATAGACACTCTCATGTAGCACAAGCTCAATTCCAGCCAAACTCTGTGTGTGTTTTTAAATAAAGAAAACGGGTCTTCTAGTTCTGTGTTAGCAAAGTCACCTCTTTTACTGCCACTGCTAATGCTAAACATGTAATAATACTTTATTGTCATGAGCAGGAATCTGCTTCGCTAATTAAATGCAGCTGTCAGTAATTACTACTTGTCAGTGTAATCTATTTTAGGGAGCTCTACTTTAAATGATAAAAGATGGGCCTGATATTGAGAGGGTGGGATAGGCAAGGTGACTGCTTACTTCCTCAGATCAGAAACTCACTCTTTTGTGATGAATGAGTAACTTTATCTTAACTAGGTTATCCTGTATTTCTCTGGTGCATGAGTGACAAAGTTTGCAATTACATAGTTTTTCTTTTTTTTAATATCTGAAATCTAAATGTCACCACCTTTGTCACACCAACAAGTACTATGACTTTCACAGAGCTAAAAATGCGTCGTGATGGTAATCTATAAGAAAAGCGTCAACGGTGAAGTCACTGTAACCTCTACTATCAAATATTGAGCTCAGTATAAACGTACCTGCTAATTCTCACAAACTGGATTAGACACAGAAGAGGATCACTGTGAAAGGTGGGCAGGGGGAGGGGGAGTAGTAACTTTCTTGTAAGCATTTTTCACTGATATTCAACCAGGTTTTCTCTGGGGAAATGTTTAAACTTTAGGTTAGGTCTTTGAAATCTGCGAATGAAAAAATAAATGCATGGTGTTTGCTTGTAATATTAATTTATCTTAACTGATTCTGAAATGAACCTCAAACTCTTTAAAGCTCTACATCTGCAGGACTAAAAGCAATGTCAGGACAAGGGTAATGGCAGCCTGATTCGCTCCATGGGATAGGTGCTGGGGCTGCCACAGATGCTGGCATTGTGTCCAGGGTCTAAGGGGAGCAGACCTTTTGCCCTCACCTCCCCTTACTTCCCGTGACATTTAAAATGAATGTGGTGGCAGTGGGGCAGGGAAGCTGCAGTCTCAAGGAGAGAAGTGATGGAGTGGTGGAAGTATCAATGGAGAAAACTAAGCACAGCAGGGAGTATGAGGGAGGCTTGGCGCACAGGTGGCTTTACCCCACACAGCCTGAAAGACTTATCACACCCCTCACAGCATCCTGACTGCCTCATCCTTCTTCTCCCACCATCTGTTTTACATCCAACACTCAATAGTCCTCGTGTTGCTGGATAATTAATTGTCTTGTTATAGGTCCCAACGAATTTGGCAGCTACCCTTCTGAATACAGCACATTATTTCAATAGAATTAATAATTTGGTTGTTCATCCCAGGTGAAAAAAAAAAAAAAAAAAGCTTTCCAGATGGAAAAATAATAAACAAAAGCAGAACCACCTAAGTGTATTTCTGAAATACAGTAGGCAAAAGACTCTAACTTGTATTCTTTTTCCCAGTACTCCTTCTTTGGGTAAGAGATGAAAGGTCTGGGGGGAATGGTATAAATTCTCCCTTTTCATGGCGTAAGTGTTAACCTCCTTTACTGAGAAAATGTGAGCTATTCCAGATAGTTCTAAAAAACCAAAATGTTAAAAATTCCAAGTGATCAGCATCTCAGTCAAAGAGGATACATTGAATGGCCACTAAGCTCCTTAAAAAGTATTCAAAGGAAAAAACCAAGAAGACAAATATGGATACTGGTGGAACCTCTGAGAGTTTCTGACTTTTATGTGTTCCTACAACCACAATTTCACTGCATCTTGAATAGCCTGTCATGTGCCAGACTCAGTCTTTTGAATCAGCTAAATGCTATTCTTGGATTATAGTAGGTGTTCAATGAATTAGCGGCCGAATGTAGGAGTGATGATTTGGAACTACGGTCATGATATTGTTTCTTGCTGCTCACACCAGCTGGTTGAAGCTAGCAAGCGACACTCAGTGTCAAGTGTTTAGACAGCAGGGACAGAGGTATACTTCCCACTTGTGGACTGGTGCTGACAGGGGTGGGGAGAACATAGACCTTGTTTTCTCATATGAGCATTGGCAGGGCAACACACTCACAAAGATCTCCAGTTCCTTTCTCTGCACTACACCCCCTCCTGCATCAGGGTCCCTTTTGCCAACTTGGGTTTTAAGACCCACTTGGCTCTCTTCTCGAACAACAAAAAATGTCCTTCTCCTCAAGCCGACTTTAAGTAACAAAGGCATCCTGGCACAAAGACTATAGCATGTACAGCTACCAGCATGTCTTTCCCAGCCCTGTGCTGGGTGAGGGATGAAGGTGCAGGCCTAGGCACTGGTGGCGGTTAGGACGAGTATGTGTATATGTACTTTGGGGGTTCATTAACAAATAAACCAACAATTCAATAAACTACATACAATAGAGGATCAGAAAGGTAACCCATCCTGGCTTGGAGGGAGGTGAGTAGGCTACAAAGAAGGAGAAGAGTAAGAAAACAAAAAGAAGTGGTGAGGAAGACAAGAAGTTAGACAAGCAGAGAATCCCCTTGCAGAGGGGCCGGCATGTACAATGGCTTGAAAGTGTGAAAGAGCACGCTCTATTCTTTGCTTGGAATCACCCAACTGAAGGGACCTCAGGTGGAGTGACAGGAGATGAGTCCCAGGCTGGGCCACTGAAAACAGTAAGGACTCTGAAAGTTGAGCTAGCTTGAACTCTACCCTGAAGGCAAAGGATGCTACAGGTTATTAAGCAGGGGAATTACATGATCAGGTTTGCATTCAGAAAAAATTTCAGAAGCATTGAAGAGGATGGAGACCTGAAGCTAATAAGGAATTCAGGTGAGAAGGTGAGAAGTTCTGATGGCCCGAACTAAAGTAGGAGCATTGGGGCTGGTAATAGGTAGATGTTCAAAAGGCAACACTGCCATGTCTTGGTGACAAACTAGAGGAAGAGAAGGAAAAATACAAGATGATCCCCAGTTACCTGTGTTCCTACTCTGATCCTTTAACTATTTTTCCTGGTTTCTCAGTTTTCTTGGGTATCTGGACAGATGCTGCTACCAATACAGAAGAGCAAAATAACATAAAGTATTTGAGAAGAGGTAACATTAAGAAAGTAATGGTGTGCGGGACTTTCTTGGTGGCGCAGTGGTTAAGAATCCGCCGGCTGATGCAGGCGACACGGGTTCAATCCCTGGTTGGGGAAGATCCCACAAGCCACGGAGCAACTAAGCCCGTGCGCCACAAATACTGAGACCACGCACCACAACTACCGAAGCCTGTGCACTTGGAGCCCGTGCTCTGCAACAAGGGAAGCCACCGCAATGAGAAGCCTGTGAACCGCAATGAAGAGTAGCCCCTGCTCGCCACAACTAGACAAAGCCCGCACGCAGCAACGAAGACCCAATGCAGCCAAAAATAAATAAAATAAATAAATTTATTAAAAAAAAAGAAATGGTGTATGAAAATTCTTAAACTTTTTTTTGCTTGTTTGTTTTTAACATCTTTATTGGAGTATAATTGTTTTACAATGTTGTGTTAGTTTCTGCTGAACCTAGGAAAGGAATAAAGATGCAGACGTAGAGAATGGACTTGAGGACACGGGAAGGGGGAAGGGTAAGCTGGGACGAAGTGAGAGAGTAGAAAATTCTTAAACTCTTGATCTTATTGTTGGTAAGTACAGAGTTGGGTGTCCCTTATTTAAAGGATGCCAGTAGTTGTAGAATTCAGAAACTCCAAAACTAAATGCTGTCTAGTAACCTTTGACTGTCTAGTCATCCATTTCAGAGTAAACGGTGTATAAAAATAAGTACTTGATTAAGAAAACATAATTCTGTCTGCAGAAAGTCAAGAAATAATCATTACAGCTAATACTTATTAAAATTTTATGATGTGCCAGATACTGCTACCAGAACAGGGCAATAATGTTCTTCATTTTACAGAGTCAGATGTCAGGGTTAAGTGCTCACTGCAGATCTAGGCTAGATTTGGGAACAGAGGAATATAACCGTAACCTGAATAAAAATGAAATGAAAATAAGTACTGCCCCTGGCTACCAATCCATCTGCCGGCACTTCACCCCCTCGCACCCCCTTATCTGCCCTGTTTTCTGCCTCCACCTCCCTCCTTGTGTCTTTCCAGCCTGGATCCCTCACCTCTCTGCTTTCCAGGTTCTGACGCCTGAAGGAAGAAGCTCCGAGTCTCCCCCCACTTATACCATGTGCCAAGTACCACGGAGAAAAGGGTGACAAGGACACAATCCAGCACAATCCCTGCTCTTGAGAGGTACTCAGGCAGGTGGCCCATGGAACAGTCCTCGGGCCTTTTCCAGCTATTCTTAGGAGGAAGGAACCCTTCAGACCCCCAGGAACCCTGGAGCTCCCCGTAGTGAGCCTTTCTGCTTATGCACACTGTGTCCGTGAGATGGAGAGCCCCTTCCCAGTGCCCTTTGGTCCTATACTATTTCATTCAGCTCAGAAAAAGTGAGGCAGTTAGGAAGTTCAGGTCACAGGCGGCTGGCTCACCAGATGAAGAAATTCCACTAGCATGGATTGGTAGTTCCCTACCACTGCATACAGAGCATAAACGCAACTATTTAGCAGGATCTTGGCAACCAATTTAAATCTACTGAAAAACAGATCCAACCATTTACTAAAAATTAATATGGTCTCATTCTTTGCTTTTGTGGCCGTTGTACATACACAGGAAAATAGTGTGATAGGACAAAGCCAGGAAAGTAAACTTTATTGAAGATAAACCCCTCTTTTGTTGCAGGGAGGACACAGCGAAATAGGAAGGCGTGGGTTTCAAGGCCCAGAAATACAGGGAGGTGCCTGGGGGCTAAATGCTACTCAGAAGTCTGCTGGTGTGGCTAAGTGTAGGCTCTGGGTCAGATGACATGGGTTTGTATCATGGCTCCACCCCTCTAGTTAGAAGACATCTCTGGGCCTCAGTTTCCTTATCTGTGAAATGGAAATACTAATGACACATACCCTATTGAATGCACTGTGGGAAAGAAATGTGTTAAGACCTGTACAAAGCTTGGTACATTAGTAAATGTTAATTAAATGTTAGCTATTATCATTTATTATTTTTACAAAGATAAAGAGGTAAATAGGTATATCCATTAGGACAAAATAACATGGAGGAACATAGTTTTAAGCTTTATAAGTCTGTAAAGTGAGGATAGCCAGGTGGCTACCAGAATTAAATACATTACAGAAAAATAATCTAAGAATAAAATTAAACTTTTAAATCAAGTTACTCAAATTTAGTCATCAGAGTTAGGAAATAGCTTTTTAAACCATGAACCCTATATGGTATACAAGTATAAAAGGAAAGAAATTTCTGTGCATCCTAATACTTCAACTCATGTGGTATAAAAAGATAAATATAAATAGGTCAATGCTTTTAGCAAACCTTTTGTTCTTCCCCATTAACTGTATTTGTATAAGAGGATATATCTTTCAAAGAATTATGTAAACATACATAGCTGGGCCTTGCAAGAAAAAACTGTGCAGTAGCTGTCCCAAAAGCCTCCTCTCAATTTCTATGCTTGACGCAGGCCTTTAAATCCAGTAACATTTTAATCACGCTTAACTCTAAAACACATATTTCTTCTCTTCATACCCTTCTCTCAACAGTGAGACAGTCCAGAGAACCTATGCTTTGTAATGGAGAACAACCAATTCAAGATACACACATACATAAAGACAGATTGATAAATAGATATAGAGAGAATAATGTACCCATTATGTTTAACCATTGCTGATGATACTACAGTGATATTAAAGATGATAACAGCGATATCAATTACTACTTGCTGAATCTTCACTATACATGATACTGTATGCTAGGCACTTCACATATATTATCAAATCTAGATATAGGGAAATCTAGAACTGCTATTTCCATAACCATATAACAGATAAGATTACTAAGAATTAGACAAGTTCAGTAATCTGTCCAAGATCCCACAGCTAACAAGCCATGAAGCAGGGAATCTAATGCAGCCAGCTCTGACTCCAGTACTTATAATAAATACCTTATTTATATTGAGGCGCATTCAGAATTATTGTGCTTTTTTTATTGACTTGACTTATGCTATGGCAAACAGCATTACAATGACATTTTAATATGTTCGTAAATAGTTCCCCAAACTATACTCAAATAGTAAAGTTGTTAATATTTATGATAGAAGAGTTGTGCTACCCCATTAGCAGTGTAAAGATTCTGTTAGTTAATGTTAATTATGTCTTATATGCCTTTTTTTTTAACATCTTTATTGGAGTATAATTGCTTTACAATGGTGTGTTAGTTTCGGCTTTATAACAAAGTGAATCAGCTATACATATACATATATCCCCATATCTCTTCCCTCTGTGTCTCCCTCCCTCCCACCCTCCCTACCCCACCCCTTTAGGTGGTCACAAAGCACCCAGCTGATCTCCCTGTGCTATGTGGCTGCTTCCCACTAGCTATCTATTTTACATTTGGTAGTGTACTTATATGCCTTTTTAAAATAAAAGGTACAATTACAGGCAGTTTTCCTTTTCTCAAATTCTAAATTTAAACACTTTAATCAATTTATTATTTTACTTTCCTTCCCCATCATCTTCCTTCATCTCAGGCCACTCAATCTTAAAAAGAGTATTATTCCACAGGGTTTCATAGATGGTGATGTCCTGAGGTCATCACAGCGAAGGAAAAAGCCTGTACAATATTGAATCACAATCTTAAAACTATGCAATTTTAAAGACAGGTAAAATTTCTGGACTATCAACTTCTAGAATACCCTTCATCACTTTGTGCAGTAAACATTAATTGGATGCCTACTGTATGCCAAATGGGTCAGAGCAGAATAAGTCTCATTTCACACTTTCACATTAAACTCTGATTCCTTTGGCAAGTACCATATAGGAACACGTAACACTGACCTCTATGCAAGAAGCCGACATTATAAGGATATTAATGGCAAGCATAAAACATGCAATATCAGAACCTCTGAGCTATTAAAACTACTTAAATATGGCATCAGTTCTTAAGTTACCTGATTTTAAAAAGTAGTTGAACCTAAGAAAATTGTTGAGTCCATTAAAAACTGCATTAAGCTATAGCACTGCTCTAGCATTGCTCTAGATCAGGTTATTTCTGTCCTTCATGCCAATCATCTTCCTTACAAATTCCTTAAGAATTCACTCTAACTTGAACTGTCATAAATCTCAGTTGCTAGAATGCATTTACTTTACAACTTAACTTGGTCCCCCTTTGGTTCCCTGTTTTAAGTAAACTTAAAAAAAAACACATCTGTCCAAGAGCAGCGGCACAGCACAGTGGACTGCCTGGGCGCAAAGGCCAGCTCTGCCGTTTAGCAGGTGTGGGGCTAAAGCCATTTATTTAGGCTTGCTGAGCCTCACTTCCTCACCTCCTCAATGAGGATAATAACAAAAACATCCGCTTTACCTATTTATTTCCCCTCTGGGGAGAGCAGGGCGGCTACCAGAATTAAGTGAGTTAATATTAGCAGAGTTCTTTGGACAGTGTCAGGCACATACTAGAGGTTATGATAAGTGTTTTTTAAATAAATTGTTCAAAAAAGTTTGGTACACTCCCAATTTTTTAACATCAGACTAGTTGAGCATTTAATAAGTATCATTCTCCAGATAAGGATGACTTCACAAACCGCATATGCCACAAAGCGGGACTCTCTTCGTATTGTACAAAGTTATGAGACAAAACGTAGATACATACTTAAACATACACAAGTATATAAAGTATACAAGTAGATAGAGATGTGCTCTAGATATATACACGTGCTCATATGTACATAAATATTTATACAGAAGCACGTGTGTATATTGATGTAACTTACCAACCTCCCACACACAATCCAGGTAAAATGGCCTAAAGTCAAACCAACTCTGCCAACATCTCTTAATACTGACAGAGCTTTCTTTTGTAAAACTTTTCAAGAAGAGGGAAAATAATCCATTGTACCAAATGTTAGTTAAGACGTGATAATGGAACTTGCATATGAGATTTAAAGAGGTCCATTTACCCTGCCTAATACATTATGGGGATCTCCAGATATAATCTTTTACTTCTACTTTCGATAAGTGTTAGCTGCTCTGAAATGATTTTGAGTTAGATCAGTGATTTTCAAGTGTAGTTCTTAATATCTTGCTTTAATTGCACTCCTGCTGTAAAGGTTAGGATAACCTCATGACCCTCAGAAACAAATATCGGTTCTAGACTGAGCAAAATTTGTCAACAATTAAACTGGATTTCAGTGGGAAAGAAGTTATACTTTTGCTGGTTTTAAAGAATTTGTATTAAATTCACAGAGGAATTACAATGTAGGATTTTTCTAAACAGTAACAATTTAGGTCATAGTGAAAGTTTAACTAATGATTTTGGTTTTGAGGTCCCCCTCACCACCAAAAAAAAGGACAGAACTTGAATGAAGATAAATCTGAGGTTTGACAATCATTTACTTAACTTGACTTGCTCTCTCCTTTCAGACTATTCACCTTTTCTTAAAACAAAACAGGCTATAATTCCGTTACCAATCAATAACTCCTCACTTAATTGCAATAATCTCAGAATATGAAATATTTGAATAAAGTATTAAATAGAAAATTTAAAAATCATGCATAAATAAAATATACAAGTATTCACATAATTTCAGTGGCACAAGAGTGTTACTGCTTACACTCTATTCCCCGTTTTAAGCATCATTTTTAGCAAGTGTCCCCTTTACTAAGGGATTGCTATCTCCTTTTACTAGGAAGTTACCTTGAGAGTTACTTCATTCATGAATGAACATCCGTAAAATAAAAGACCACTCTGGCAGACCTACCAACAGAGTCAAAGAAAATTCTTCTCAAATAAAATTTCCATAAGGTATTACCCTTTTTCTAAAGAATCCTAAATAACCATTTTTGTTAATCTGCTCTTTTACATATAACTGCACTTGTAAGAGAGGTTACTGTTCCTGAGATTATAAAAATAAAAAGATGAGAAAAGGAGCATAATATTTGTTGCATTCTAGGAATTCGGGTTAGCTTTCTCAATGCAACAGGAACATTTGCATTTACTCATAAATGAATACTAATGACATATGCAGATCTGGCACTGCTTCATAGAAATCACACACAGAAAGCTAGAGCAGTGCACAGATAGTTCTATTTCTCCAAAGTATTCAAAGAGTGAGAAGATTAAAGTCAACATCAATTCTCTGAAGTTGAGTCATAGCTAAATGACACGATGTGTTAAGAATAATGGTGGGATTTATGGTGAAAGCGAACTTAGCTATTGAACATCTTGTATGATTTTTGAGTCAACAGCTCATGATTGACCACCTACTTTGGGCAAAATGCTGCTTCCTTAAATAAGTCACTGTTCTGCAGTTCTTTTTACATTACACAGTGTAGGAGTAAGCATCCAGCTTCCACTGGAAACCCTTCCTTGCTATTTAAAATAACACTCAGCTCAGCTTTGCATATGTGTGTACTCCTGTGCTCCTTTTTGAATGAGTGGAAATTCAGTGAGTAAGAAGATTATTCATTCAAAAACATCTGTGTATGCCTGCAAAATGGTACGGACAATGATGCAAGCACAGTCAACTCACTGTGGGCATCACCTGCTCACAAAGAAGTCAAAGGGACTTCTAAGGGAAGTGTCAAAGGGACACTAAAATTTAAGAATGAGGTCTGGCTTAACCTAGAAACCACGATCCTAGTACTTCTGCAAAACTCTGAAGAGTATGCTTGTGGTTTCCCATATTATCTCCTTTAGGCACCTATTTGAAAATATTACTTTATATTATTGATGATGTTTCTATATATTTTATTAATCCAGGAAAGAGTATTTTTTTAAATAGCCCAGAGTAATCTGGAAAGGGCCAGAGCAGTTTTCTTGTTCACTGCTAAGAGTCCCTGCACTGGAGACAGTTAAATTTAAGCAACAGTTTCCTTCCCATCATTATGTTTCTTATACTGTCTTCCTGTGTCTCCATCAGTTCACTAGTGAATGACTTCATATCCCTAAAGAAGCCTACCCTGCCGCACATTCAGTCACTTTAAGCAAGGTCCATTTGTAAACAGAGGGAGAAAGGTAAGTAGATCGCTTTCATTTCTCCTTTTAAGAGCATTACCAGGAGGAACCACTACGGCAACTTAAAAAAAAAAATCTGCTACAACATAATTGACACCAATAAAAACATTAAAAATAGTTTTGATATCCAATTTTGTAATCCCTTTTATTATCTTCAACTTTTCTTGGAATAGAAGCTGAATATACTTGAAATAAATTGTACTGTGGAAACATTCGTCTAAAGCCCTGAAATATGTCAAAGCTACTGAGCAAAAAAGCTTTCAGAAGCACCCGCTTTAAATTACTTCTAGCAAATCAGTTCAGAAAGGAGCACCGTGAGAGAAAGAACGCCCACCCACTCTCGCTCCCACCCCAATCCGACCCTGAATGCTATTTATCCGACTAAGATTACATAAATCAGAGAAGAGTTACAGTGCAATTAAATGTATCCACGAAGTAATATGATATAAAGCACTTTGCAAATATTAAACCTCCCCTTAAGGGATCAATGTTTTCCATGAAGAAGCTGGGGGGTGGGGGGGAGAAAAGCAGAAGGGAGGGAGGGTGAGAGAGAGAAAGAGTCCGACCCACCGGGTGAGTACTGAGGAGACCGGGATCTGAGCAGCTTCTCTTGGGTGGGTGCCCTGAAGCACTCAATGAGGGAAGCCAGAGAGCGGAGCCCACCAAGGTGAAGTGATTCCGGAGTCGTGACAGAGGTTTGCTCGCTGTGCACCTGGAACCGCCAGGTAGAGGCATCCGCAGGGGGCTGGGCGCTCCTTCCTGGCTTCCCCAAACCAAGGCGGTCGCCCAAGTCGCAGAAACAGAAGTCTCTGCGCTCCAGTTAGTAGCCACAGCGACCTCGCGCACCTCTGAGTAACAACGGTATGACCACCCACTCCATTGCATTTATCTCCTGAGTATGTGTGTGTGAGTGTGTGTGTGTGTATGTGTGTCGGGGGTGGGTGGGAAGGGCTGCGTGAACTGCGTGCACTGGGGCTACCCTGGGGCGGGGACCGGTACTTCGAGGGGTGGGGGCCGGCGGGGCGGAGAACGCACCCCACCCGCAAGTTCACCGCGCCTTTGCCTGCCCTGTGCTTGTCCTCCTTGGGCCTCGCAGCCCCCCACTCGCCCAAAGCCGTCTCGCGCTCCAAGCGACAGCCCCACAATCACCCCGGCAAGGGGCCGAGGGCGGGCCCCCAAACTCTGCTGTGCGCAGTTAACGCGTGTTTCCAACCTCCCTCAAAGACAGCCCAGAGCGCTGCGACCGGCTCGAGGAGAGACAGACAGACTGACACGGACAACTCTCTCAATCTACCCCGAGAATCCTCCCTAACGTTTCCCATCTCGCACTAGTTTAACCTCGAGCCCCAGAGAACGTCTCAAAAGTCTCCTTCAGGGAGTGCCCAAGAGAACCGCGCCCCACAAAGCGCTTTGGCCGGCATCACACGGATGTCTCTCCTCGGCGACCTCCCCTCTTGTCATTTCCCCCCAAATCTACGAAGCTTCAGCCCTCTGTGCTCGAGCCCCTCCCCGGAGCGAGGCGGGCAGCGCGCCCTGCTCACCAACGTCCCCGGCGGCGGCAGCGTGGGCGGGAGCCCAGGGCGCGTGGGCCAGCAGCTGGTCGCGCCGGGCCACAGGGCGTCTCCTGCAGTCCCGTTGGCAGTTGGTGCAGTAGTTCCGAACGTCCGGGCTTCGGCTCCACGGGGAGCGAGGCGCTCGAATGCGAGCGAGCCAGCGGGGCTGTGCGTGCGCGCGTGAGAGTAAGAGGCAGGCGGGCCCTACACGCAGGCGGCGGCGGCTGCGAGGTCTGGGGCGGGGAGCCAGGAAGGGGAGGAGGCGCGCGAGAAGTAGTGGAGTTTAGGGCGCGTTTCCCGCACTTCCCCTGGAGGCTGGAGCCAGGTACGGCAGGGCGCGCTCCCGCGGCGCGGGCACGGCAGGGGCGGCCGCGGGAGCCCGAGTCCGCGCAGTGCCTGGGCCCGCAGCGCCTCTGCGGGAGGAGGTGAGCATCCTCCTCGCCCCACGCGGGCACCGGCGCGGCCCCAGTCTCTGACCGCCGAGCGGAGAACCTCCTGCGTCCTCAGTGACAGGTCCTTGGGCAGCTTGCTTCCTCCCAATTAGCCTAAAACCAACAGTCAGTGCGGCTGGGATCTTCCCTTCCGGGGTCTTGGAGCCGCCGGGGCCAAGCTGCGTGGGCGCCCGGCTCCCCGCGGCTGGTGCTGTCACGGCCGCCGCCCGGCTCCCGGCGGCTGCCTCCCGGAGACGTGCCCAGCTGTGTGCGCGTGTGTGTGTCTAAGCGAATCTCTTCCCCTCCATCACTCGGGCGCGCGGGAGGGATCGGGTCCCCGGCGACCAGCTGCGGAGTGGCTGCCAGTCCCCACCCTCCCCGCTCTCTCCCCACCCACCCCGCCCCTACTCCTCCTAGCCCTCGTCCTCCTCCCCTGCTCCTCCTCCAGCTGCCGCTCTGGAGCTCCCAAAGGCAGGGGAGAAACCGCAGCGAAAAGGGCGGGGAAGGGTGGGGAAGGAAGCGCAGGTGTCTTCAGCCGAGAGCGGGCCCGCCCACACGGGAGCAGCTTGCTGCAGGGGGAGGGCAGGGCCTTAGGCGGAGAAGGGGAAGGAGAGGATTTACGCGGAGGCCGAGGTCCTGCGGCTGAACCGCAGCGCGTCCCACCAGGAGCGCGGTGAGGAGGCCGGGTGGGCGCTCAGGGCTCCCCGGCCAACTGAAGTCGCAGCTTGGGGAACCCGCGGAGTGACCAGGGTGGCAGAACCCGGGAACACAGAAGTCGGAGAAGCTGAGACCGGTCTCTCCCGGGTCAGAGGGGCCTAGACCTGGAGCTTGGGGCACACAGGTGTCCAGGGAGCTCGAGTGTGGCTCCAGCATGCCAGACGGGAGAGCTGGAGGCTGTGAGGGGTCGGGCGGCTGCGGCAGCGGCGGTTCTCAGACTGCTGTGTGCCTCCGGAGTCGCAGGGGGCGATCACCGCCTAGCTGGGAAGCGGAGATCAGGGCTTTGCCTTTTTCCTGGTTCCAGATCCCAAACCCGAGAGGCACACTGGCCTTCCCAATTCAGTCAACGTCCTACCTACCCCTTGCTCCCAGAATAGCAGTGGGGCAGTGGACCCTACGTGCTATTTCCTGTGCTCTCTGCCTGATTGAAAAGATCCCACCTAATCTGAGACTGATGTGTTGATTCTTCTTTCCTAACTCCAGTCCCCTCACTCATCATCTAGCCCCACCCGACTAAAATTTCCCAGAAAACTAGTATCTTTCTCATTGATAAAGTTTTCCCTTCTGGAGTTTGCTTAATCGCTTCTCGGCCTTTTGGCTAAGATCAAGTGTGGAGTTTGCTTAAAAAACAATTTTTTTTTCTCTCGAGGTATTAGGTCTCATATTAATTCCCTAGTACAAATGCAATACGCAGAAAAGTCCTTTAGACTGAGAGTCACGTTATTGCTTTATGAGCGCTGGTCTGTTTTCAAATGAGTCATAGAATGCAGAGTCGAGTCAGCCTGGGGTCCTGGAGAGAATTGGTCCATTTAATTAGAGGTCTGTTGGAATGCTCACTGGCAACAGCACTGGAAAGAATTGTGGTGCTTCCGCCAGTATCCATTCTTTTCTATTATGGTAATTTTACTTTGTTAATTTAGGCAATCTGAAAATGAAAGGTTGGATGCAATTCACAAGGCACAATATTTCTAGATTATCATTCAACTGTGACCCCCACCCCCTTCCCCATGCCCACTCTCACCATCACTTCCAAAGGTGGTGAACTCGGATCTCAAGCTGTCTGTACTTTTTCAATTTCAGGATACAGCCTGAAGGACAAAGCTGTTGAGTTCTAGAAAGAGATAACTTAAATGTAAGTAAACTTATTTACCAACTACTCAGACAAAATCATAAGCTCAGCAGCAAGAACAGAATGTATGTTGTTTAATATATTGAGCAGGAGGAAAGATGGCTGTTTGCCAGATATGTGATCCATTAACCTCTGTAGCTCATTGTTGGCAACAATAGCATACAATCACATCCTTATGTTTGAAAGACAAGGGATTTTTTCCCCATCTCAAAATCACAATGCCACACTATAGTCTAAAAGAAACCTCAAACAATACAAGTAAAAAAGGAAGAAACACGATTTGCTTTTTTCTGAACAAATGTTGCTGTTCTGTTATTCTGGAGAGGAAAAATGCTGATAAGCAATAAAGTCTGCAAAAGCATGACAATAGATTTTGAAGAATGCATCGCTCCATCTATCAGTCTTTTCAATTAGTCAACTTTATTTAAAATGTTTATTTATATTACCTTTTTATTGGTATTCGTTCTTTCTTTTGTGCCAGGAAGATTACTGAGGAGGACGATGGGGTGAGATGAATCTAGTTTCTCATAATTCTGTCTTGCTTCAGGTTTATGTTTGGCAGGAAAGGAACAATCAACAGCCCGTGCTTTCTCAGCAGTTCTAACTTCTCAGAGAATCCTTAGCTCTGTAGCTGATGGACTAAGGCATTGTCACAGTGATTTTGCCTAGCTTGTGCAAGATCACATCTGGGGCTGGGAGCAGGTACAACCCCAGAAACTGTGAAGCAAAGCTCTGGAAAGGCTTTCTACCTAGCCTTGGGTTGGAGGATTAGATCAGGGTATATGCACTTTCAGCGTGTGCTGCTCTTCAACTCCTCCAACAATGTGGCTTTCTTGCTAGATAAAGCGCAGAGGAGGGTGGGTGGGTGTCTAAAATTTTAGTAGAAACATTTTAGTATTGTGTGAAATTAAACAAATAAAACTAAACACTGGATGAAGAGGCACAGCCAAAAAATCTTTTTAGAATGCAGTTTTGAAAACGGCCGCAGATTCATTGGTTTGGTTTAGTCACCAAAGCCAAATAAAGTGCACAGTAATAAAAACATCTGGTTAATTAGTTTTCATTTGGTAAAGAATATATTTTTTCTGAGCATCATCACACTCTCTTGTCTCATAAAGATGCAACCGTTAAATACTGTTCAGCTTACGGTTTCAAATGGAGGCTGTCCTTTCAGTAAAGTATAGAAATGTTTGTCATTATTAGAGGGTATTTGACTTGTTTTCCAACTATATCTTTTTTTTTTAAAACGAGCTAATCACTGACATCTAGACTCAGTTGGTTAAGTAAATATTTATTAAAAGGAACTCTTTTTGTGCCAACCACTGAAAACCAAAAGATGAATAAAAGAAGCCTCTGGTCTCATAGGGTGAGTTCAGTAATCACTAGGGTTATCCGGTGTAGGTCTGGTTCAACAGGAGTCCTTACCTTTTGCAGAAATGAGCCCGAGCCCACATCTCCATGCTCCATCACTGTATTTGAATGTCCCTGTATGAAAGTTCTGGTTTTCTGTTGTGCTAGGAAATGTTAAGCAGTCAGAGGCCTAAAAGTGTAAGGCCACACCTGAATATAAGGAAACTATTTCTTATGGAAGAGGTGGGTCCACAGATCTGATGTCAGAAACGATGAGGACAGTCAAGAGGATTTAACCCCTCTCTAGGTCCAGACCATGCTGGCTAATAGAAGTGTCATGCAAGCACAAATGTGAGCCACATGTACAATTTTAGTTCTATATAGCTCATTTAAAAAGTAAAACAAAACAGGTAAAATTTAATAATATATTTTGTTTAACTTACTATATCTCTAAGATATTATAGCTTTGACACATGATCAAGATATAATTATTAGTGAAATATTTTACATTATTTTTTTCACATCATGATGGGCAGAATGGCTCCCGCAAAAATGGAACCTAGACCATGAGAGAGTAGAAGGAGGACTTTCAAGGCTGCAAGGAGCAGTAGGGGTAACAGTATAAAGACCGGAAAATGAATGGTAGGTTGATTGGCTGATAAAAAGGTCCTTTGACTGTAGCAAAAAGCTTTTGTAAGGAAAGCTGTAGCTGATGTTAAAGAGGGAAAGGTTAGTTAGCTCTAGATCTGCTCTGTTCAATACGGTAGCCACTAAGCACATGTGGCCATGAAGCTCTTGAAGTGTGACTAGTCTGTGAGTATAAGATACATACTGGTCTAGGAAAAAAAGATAACAGTGGCTTGAACTAGGTGGAAAGGCATGGATGGTCTTCAGATATATTTCAAGGGCACAGCCATAGGACTTGCTGATAAATTGAATGCAGTGAAGCAAAGTAAGGAACCAAGGATGACTTCTAGATTTGGAACAACTGGGTATATGTTGTTACTATTTACTGAAAAGGGAAATAATAGGGTAGTAGAAAGGCTTGGTGAAGCAAGGTCCCCACCAAGAGGATACATTAGGCATCCAGATGGAGATGTCACTTAAGGAGGCAGATATATCAGTTCAGAGGTTTGAGAAAGCCTGGGGTTAGAGATATGAATTTGGAAGTGATCAGCATACGGAAGGTGTTCAAAGCACCCAGTGGGGGAAAAAGAAAATAGAAGGAAGCCCTGGTGATTGGGAAGGAGGGAAGGAAGAGCATAGATAGAAGACTGAAAAGAAATTGCCTGGCCAATTAAAGGCAAACTAAGAGTCTGGCAACTCAGAAGTTGAGAGAAGAAAGCATTTCAATGAGGAGGTAGTGGCCCCTATGTCAAATACTGCTCAGAAGTCAATAAAAGAAAAATAGGGACACCTGTATTGAGTTTGGCAGCACTGGAGATAATTAGTGACCTTTACAAGAGAAGTTTCAATGGCAAGGTTAAAGCCAAACTGAATTGAGTTGAAAAGTGAATGGGAAATGAGAAAGTAGGGAAGTGAGGGCAGACAGCATTTTGAGAAATTTTTCTTTGAAGAATTGCAAAGAAATGGGGACATAGTCCAGAGAGGGATATGGGACTAAGGGATATTTTGTTTTAAGATGGGAGGTACTAGAACATCTTTGTATAATGATAGAAATAGTCCAGTAGAGAAGGGGAGAATGAAGAGAATAATTGAAGATAAAGTCCTTGAGTAGGGTAGAAAAAAGGGGGTGCGGACAAGTGGAGGTGTTGGTTTCTCAGGAGCAGGCACCATTGTTCCCTCATAAACAAAAGGAAGACAGGAGTTGTAGAACCAGATGAAAGAATATGTAGACCTAGTCAAGAGAAGGTGAAGGAGTTGTTTCTATTTTCTCAAAATATGAGTCAAAGAGTAGTATTTTAGAGAAAGGAAGTAATGGAAAATTGAGGAGCGAGGAAAAATCATGGAATAGTGATTTCAGAGAGTGAGAAGTCAAGCTTCCTAGAAGAAAACAAGAAATTAGGTGGGGGAGTGTTGACTGCTATTGGAGGTTTGAGGTCCTGAATTTCCTATGAAATCAGTGAAGCCAGTTAGATAATTTTCTCCAAGAATAATCAGCTGATAAAGTATACATATGGAGAAGCCAAGCAAGTGGTTGCATTCTGCCCAACTGGGAATATTTTAAGCAGCATGGAACATGGGAGTTGAGACTGTCTGCAAAAGAATTGTTATAGGGCTAGATCATGATATTCAACCTGAGTACAGAGGAAAGTGGAGTCAGGAGGTTGAGATGATCAGTGAAAAAGTAGTGAGGTCAAGGGCTTCATTTCAATTTTAAGAGTGATTCAGTCTGGCAAGTAGGAGTTGGGACAAATTGGGGAAGGAGGATCTTAATTTTTTATAGGCAAGGTATTTCTATGCAGAGTCTAAAAGGAGAAAATTAGGGAGTCAGATCAATCTAGATTCAACTTACATTTATTGGAATCGAATGTGTGCTACACTCTGTACTGGGCACTTTCCTGTTATTTCATTTAATCCTCACAATATCCCTGTGCTTTGGGTAAGATAAATCCTTGTTTTATAGATAAGAAAATAAAACAGGGACGATTAAAAAAATAAATAAAATTAAAAAAAATAAAATACATACTGGATTTCAAAGTCTCAGTGCAAAAAAAACCTTGTGAAATGTTTATTAATAATTTTATATTAATGGTTGAAATGATAACCTTTTGGATACCTTGGATTACATAAATTATGTTATTAAATTATTATTACTTTTTTTAAAAAAGCTTTTTAAATAGAGCTACTGGAAGATTTTAAATTACACATGTAGCTTGCATTATACTTCCACTGGCCATCACTGCTCTAGACTAAGTGCTTCTTATACTTTAATGTACATATGAATCACTGGGGAATCTTGTTAAAATGCACATTTAGAAACTCCCAGGTAAACTGCTGTCACTGGTCCTTGGGCCACACTTTGAATATCACAATGATGATTGACAACTTCACCTGCAATATAGAACCCTTCAGGAATTTTTTTTTTAAATCACAGTGACCAGATTGCTGCACCCAAAATTAATTAAATAGGAATCTCTGAAGTTGTGACCTGAGGATAAGTATTTGTTATAGCTCTCTAGGAGGTGATTTTAAAATATTACAAATTTCAGAACCACTGCGTTAGAAGTTCTTGAATAGAGGTGAACTAATTTAAACTTTATTCTGTAGAAAATGGAGAAGTTTATATATCAGGTGCAATTAACTTGTCACTAGCAAATATTCACTGAGTGTAATTATTATATGTAAGTCATGGTGACTTATATCCTGCCTTCTAGAAGCTTAGGAACTAGTTACAGAGATAAGATACCTACTTAAATAATGGCAAAGCAACATAGCATAGGTTCAGCATGACTGGTATAGATATTAAGAGTTATAGGAGTCCAGAAAAGGAAGAGTTAGTCTTGGATGGGATAATTAGTGAATCTTCCTGGAAGAACTGATGTGTAAGAAAGATCTGATTCAGGGCTTCTCAAACTATAGAATGCATCAGAATCTTCTCGGGTGACCAGGGCAAGGCCACTATTGTCATGGAACACTGCTGCTAATATCACCCCTGCCACACTATGAATGAATTGTAAAACCACCTGCTTCTCTGTCCCAGTAACTCAAGTTCAAAGTCCCCAGTGGGAGGCTGACTAACTGAGCCCAGACCACATGCTCCGGCCTAGGCTGCCAGGAGCCACTGGCTATGTACAACTTTTCACCAACACTGCACACAAAGGAACTTTTTCCAAAAGCAGGGATAAAGATGCAAGTCTGCTCAGCCTGCCCCCAAACTCCTCACCCTACCCTTGCCAAAGCCAAATCAAAACGAAACAAAACCAAAAAACCCCAAAACAGCCAATTAAAGAAACAAAATGTCTACCACAGGTAGTATTACTAAAAACATTGACATATATGAGGGGGGACTTGATTTTGGCAAATTCAATCTCAGATTGTTAAGCTTGAGATTATGATGTTTAACTCAAGGAGAGTTGCCCATTTAGTTTGGGGAATGAGGCAAAGGCTAGAGAAGGTTGCTTAGGTGTCATCTGCATGGAGGTAACAATAGAGAACAAATGTGAGCTTCAGGAGGCTTAATGTAGAAGGAGAAACTCTGGACAGAGACTCTTATAATATCCTCATACTTCTGGGACTAAAGGAGCAGTACAAAAGGGGTGTTGCATTACCTCTCAACAGCTATTAACCCTCCAACCAGCTCAGATTAGAAGAGTTAAATAAGAATTTCTATGGTAGTAGTTCTCAGAGATTTTAATATGCCGATTTGAATTATGAAGCTCTGATTATGCTACACTTCCAAATATCATTTGACTATGGAACTTTCTTGAGAAACTAGTGATATATTGAAGACATTTTGGGAAACAATGGGCTAGAATTATCTGGAACCAGAAAAAGACAAAAAGATCTTAGAGAAATGTCCAGGGGGAGAAACTATAGTCCAGAATCCCGATTATTCTGACAATTCTGGTGCCTGTTATTCCACTGTTATAGGAGATGGGTTTAATAGTATGGAGATTAGTGGTACTGAATTCTGTTTTACCCCCATATCCCCCAAATGCACAGTGCTTGGTAAATGGAGGCACGCCATACATATTTGTTGAGTGAATAAATAAGAGAATAGTTAAGAAAAGCCCTTTATCTTGTCAATATGGAGGTCACAAGTAACCTCCAGAAGCATTGTTTCAGAATAATGGTGAGGTGGGTTGGAGGAGGCACCCACCTGCTAAGGATTTCTCAAGTGATTCCTCAAGGATCTCTGGCAGAGACTGAATTGCCTACCCCATCATCTGTTTCTCTCTTTTTTTCTTGGTAATATAACAAGAGTGACCATATAATTTATCATCTGAACTAGGACACTTGAGAGAGAGAAGGGGGGAGCTGTTAATAATTATGCCAGGACAACACACACAAAATAGACTTTCAGGCAAACTGGGACAAATGGTCATCTTAAAAATAATTCCTGATTTTTAGCTGAACACTTGACTGTTAGGAATAAAGACTGCCTTGCCCAACCTCTCTTGTATTAATGGGTAACAATGTGACTAAAATGTTACTAGATTTTGACCAGTGTGTGTTCTCATTTATCAAAGAAGATGGTTTCGGTTGGTTGCACATGGAATGTGTCTTTTTTTAAATTGAAGTATAGATCATTTACAAAGTTGTGTTGGTTTCTGGTATAGAGCAAAGTGATTCAGTTATATATGTTTTATATATATATATATATATATATATAAATATGAAAAGAACTTTTCAGATTCTTTCCCATTATAGCTTATTATGAGATATTGAATATAGTTCCCCGTGCTATACAGTAGGTTCTTGTTGTTTATTTTATATATAGTAGTATATATCTGTTAATCCCAAGCTACCAATTTATCCCCCCCCTCCTCTTTAGTGACCATAACGTTGTTTTCTATGTATCTTTAATGGTCTGTTTCTCCTTCCAGCTGGCTGGAATGTGGTTATTCTGGTTAGAGCTTTAGCAGCCATCTTGAATAATCCTGTGCTATTCTGGAGTTTTCTGTTACTTGCGGTTGAACCTAATCCCAGTAGATAAGACCTTATACCAAAGCTGCCTAAAACCAGTATAACATGAGCCACAAATGCAAACCATGTATGTAGTTTTACATTTTCTTGTAGCCATTTTAAAACATAAAAAAAGAACAGGTGAAATTGATTTTAATAATGTATTTAAATAAATGTGTCCAAAATATTATTTTTTCAGAATGTAACCAATATGAAAAAATATTAATGTGATATTTTATACACTTATGTTTTATAGTAAATCTTCAAAATCCCATGTGTGTTTTGCACTTACAGCACATCTCAACTTAGATTAACCACATTTCGAGTGCTCACTAGCCACATGTGGCCAGTGACCACCATATAGGACAACACAATTTTATACCATGAATAACCTCCTCTCACCCATGTATTTTCTATCTCTCCCTCTCCTCTTGCTTGTCTTCAATAGATAAACATAGGTAGGTAAAACTCTGTATATTCCACAACAACAAGAAAACCCTGTTTCATTTCTTACTTCCCAGAAGTGATTTCTCTATTGTTTTTCTTCCCTTCACAACTCTATTTAATTGAATTTGCAATATCAGGTAACTCTGTTCTTGGAATAATGACAGAATGTTGTCCTTCAGGATACCTTTTGATAAATTGGGTCTCTGGGTGTCGATCAGCCATAAGCAATCTATTTTTAGAATGATCCCCTAGCAAATTGAGCCCCTAGCTATCAGGAGTTGTTAATATCAGGACCAAAACCCACTATGCTTTGTCACCAGTTGCCACAAGGAATTGGTTAAGTAATTTTTTTTGCAAATGATTTGAGAAAATCGCTTCTAGTAGAATCAAGGTTACCCCTCTAATGATGACAGTCTTCCCTTCTTTGAGACATATGCTGAAGAGTGGGAGAGAAAAGAGAACTGTTAGAGCTGGCCACTTGGGAATTGAATCTAAACTGGGTACTCCCTGGAAGGGTAATGGATGCGTACATTGACTACCACGTGTGGGACGATGGAAAAGTGACTTCCAGCAGCTGGGCTTTATAGAGTACAGCATAACCTCAGTTATCCAGTGTAGTGTTCAAGCAACAGGAAAGGTGTCAGATACAAAAGGAAAAAAATTATGTATCTTGTAAGAAAGAAACTGAGATTTGAGCATTTTGAATGAGTGAGTTAAGAAGAACCAAAGACGTGAAGGTTATAGCGGATGAGCTGTGATTGATTAATTCTCCAGCAGGAGGGAAAAAGTCTTCTGGCTTGATGGTGATGTATATAAAAGGTCAGCCTTTTCACGTAGGAGCCAAGAAGCTCACACAACATGACAGGGATCCAATGAGATAAGAAATAAGAAAGGCAGAGAGAAGGGGAAAGCAAGCAAAGAAGATTGTATATGGAGCGGAAGTGGTGGTAAAAAAGACAGAAGTAGTAGCAAAGGAGGCTAGCAAATGTCACCAGCTCTTGTGGGCAGTGGAAAGAATGATGCAGGGGTGAAGTAGTCTAATGGGTGTCAGGGTGCCACATGTACTTAAATCTTCACACACACTATTTCTGGAAAAAAAATCTCTTATGCCGACTGTAGTCATTTGTTTCTTTGTTAACTTACTTACTCCCCTGGGGTTGTCTAATCTGTACCAGAGGTTTGCTCTCTCTTAGTCTGTGTGCTCTCAGTGACTTAGGGAAAGTCAGTGGTTGATGTGGATGATGCTGCCAAACTTAAGACCTGTCCACTGGCCAAGAAAAACAAAGTAAGGAGGAAGAGAAAGAAGAAGACCATCATAAATATTTTAGTTATTCAGAAGGCATTGATCTAGCCTCCTTAACTGTGCATACTCTAGCTCAGAACAAAGGAGTAAGCAAAATCACATCTGAAAATCTAGGTAGATGATGCCAAGACCACACAGTAACTTTCATGCGATTTACTCATTGAAAACTCCCTAGGCTCCAGAAGCATGACACCACTTTCTCTTGTCTTAACTATGCCAGACTTTGCTATGCCCAGTGGGCCCTTCCTGCAGAGCGTGGATGTTGCCTCAACCCAGCCCGCTGGTCAGCTACTACTGTGCCATCAGGGTGAAGCAGGCAGCTCACGTACCATTTGTCATCCTTTCCTTATGTTGTTACTAAGAATATTTTATTCTTATTTCTAAATAAGTCTAACAAGCATGGTTAGTATTTTCTGATTGAAAACCAGAACAGCAAAATCAGGTAGGAGAGGGCAATAGCCAGAGGTGACAGGTGACTTTGAGGGAGGAGCAGAAAAACTGTATGAACTTCATCTTCAACCAAAAAGCAGGTGGCCCATTCCATGTCAGAGTGAGTATATGTGGTTTGGCAGGGAAGTGGATGGACTTTGGCATAAGACAGGTCCAGGTTCAAGTTACAGCTTTTCTGCTGGTAGCTGTGTGATTTGGGGCAGGTATTTGAGTTATCTGAACCTCAGCTTTTTCATTTCTAAAATAGAAATACTAATATTACCTTCTTACTCAGTTATTGTGAAGATTAAATATATAAGAAACAACACATTTGATGGAATTATCTTTTTCCTCCCTTTGCTCCCAGAGATGAGTAGGTTCTTGGGTTATCGCTGAATTTTATAACTTAAGATAGTGCTTATTAAACTCATACTATATTATGTATTGTATAATACATAGTGCTAGGCACTGGGACATAGAATTATATGAAAAACAGCCAATGCCATCAAGGAACTGAGAGTTATCTGGGTAGAAAGACTGTAAAACACAAGTTAGACGGTGGGTAAAGGTGCACCAATAGAATCAGGAACAAGGAATTGAAGCAGTACTAGCGGCAGCATGGGATGGATGGCAACAATTTATTGGGAGGAGGCACTGTATATATAGTGATGATAGTCCTGAATTATCAAGGAAACAGAAATTGTGTTTAATAAACTATGTTTAAAGAGGCAGGATATGAGTAATCTTATTTTGAAATTTTTCCATTTAAGCTGATTAGAGCTAAAAAATAAATTTCCATGGTTTAGTTTGGTGGAAAACTCATTAACTTCTAGTGGAACATCTTATCTGTTGGTCTGTCAAATAAATGAGGCATTGTTCAAATGGCAGATGAAAAAGGCAAAAAAAAAAAAAAAAAAAAAAAAAGGAAGAAAGTAATGGAGAAAGGATTGAGAAAGAAACAGAAAATATTATGCTGCCAGAGCTACCTCCTGAGTATCAGTGTTTTCTAAGCGCATCCTTCTTGCTGTTTCATTTAATCTTCACAGACACCCTGTCCAGTTGGCCAAACAGATATTGTTCTCTGTTTGACAGATGACGAAGCTGAAAATGTAAGAAGCTATTTCTTGTCCTAATTCACATATTGAGTAAGTCACACATCTAGAAAGAAGAACCCACATTCTCTGCTTGAGGCACAAAAATGTAAAGAAAGTTACCTACATAAAAATGTATGGTTCTAAAGAATTTAATTTAAAGACAGAATTTTAAAACCAGGAAGCAAAGTGATATGGGCACAAAAATATTCTACGTAGGAAATAAATGCTGAGCATGATGGCTTCACTACAGCTTTACCTCTTCTTTCTCTTTTATTGCCTTCCTTTCCTTCCTTCCTCCTCCAAAGAGATGAAGGTATATGTGAGAAATACAAGAAAAGACGGAAACAGAGGAGAGAAAAACAGAAATTTATGAGGAGAAGGCCTAAGAGAACAGGAAATGAATGTGTAGGGAGATCTTAGTCATGAACATATAATATGCCTCTGGTAGATTTACAATTTGGAAAGAACATATCAAAGATTTTGTTTTAAAATTTCTCCTGAAAAAAATTGAGGTCAGAGAGCGAGTAAATGTGTCAAGGAGTTTAGATGATGTCTTTGCTGCCAGTAAATGAATAAGCTGTTTAGACAGAACCGAAAGCTTTCCCTGTGGTCCCCGAGCGAGCATCTCTGGCTTCAGCTCCATGGTCTGACAGTCTCTATTACTCAAGGGCATCAACTGGCCAATCACACCTTCTCCTCCCCATCGAGTCACTGTAAATACCACCCAGGGCTGCTGCTGCTCCTGCTGCTAAGGGGAGGTGACAAAAGATCACGTGCTGGGCTTCCCTGGTGGCGCAGTGGTTGGGAGTCCGCCTGCCGATGCAAGGGACACGGGTTCGTGCCCCGGTCGGGGAAGATCCCACATGCCGCGGAGCGGCTGGGCCCGTGAGCCATGGCCGCTGAGCCTGCGCGTCCGGAGCCTGTGCTCCGCAATGGGAGAGGCCACAGCAGTGAGAGGCCGAAGTACCACAAAAAAAAAAAAAAAAAAAAAAAGATCAAGTGCTGATCACGTTCCCTGGGCATCTTCAGGACACAGATCTATATCTGCAGAGCATAGTGATCAACAGGTGGGCTAGGTTCCAACACCAGTGTCATCCTTACTGTGTGACCTCTTGGAGTACCAGTTTCTCCTCTGCTGGGGCATAATCATAGGACACATCACACAGGTTATTGTGAATGTCAGAGACGATAGTTCACGTGAAGTACTTAATATAGGGATTGCTCACAGAAAGTTCTCAATAAATATTAGCCTTTTGTAGCAAGCTGTCTTTCTCCCTCTCAAAAATTAACACTATTTGTCCTGTGTTAAGTTATAGTGAGTTCTCCAACCTATAATTATCATTTTTTAAAAAAATGAAAAATAGGCCTCAATTAAAACTAGCTATTCATCATTTTCTATTGTTCACAGAAATTTCCCTCCTAAAAATAAGTGACAAAAATCTGGTGGTATTTGAAATACCTGTATTAAAAGTCTTATGTGGCTATGGGCATTTCCTGGTTTCTTGCATCAACTTGGGAAGAATTGCTCCATGAATCAAGGACTATCAATTTGTATCATTTACATTTTCATTTCTCTAAACAGCCTCCACAAAGTTAAAAAGAACATAATTTTGAAAGCTGATGTTTATTCATTGGGAATAAGGGAGGGAAAATAGTGAGAAATCTGGCTGAGAAAATATTTGAGAAGGCATGGAGTTTTAGTAATCTCAAGGTTAATATTTTAAGCTAACATTTAAATGGTTATTAATGGGCAATAATACTAAGCTCATAAAAAACTATACTTCACAAAAATCCTTGATTGTTTTATACTGCATCGTAAGTATACGATACTTTGGTAACATAATAAATTTAATTACTAGAGCCAGAAATAAATGACTTTTTAAAAAAAACCCTAGATTTTTCTAGCTTACAAATAAGATTCTAACAAACTCTTTGAAGAAAAAGTAATATTTCTTAATATGAATTACCTGTAGTTTAGTTGGTTAACTATAAACATGAGATTAGTGAAGTGTGAATTAATGGGGTTTTATTGCATAATACAAGTTAAAGCAACATACTCATAAAATAAACAGTCTACTTATCTTTTCTTGTATCATAGCTTTCGAACACCTAGGGCTTTGGTCTCGTTTATCTTTAGTTGTTCATGGACAGAATTCTGTCAAGGGAATGACAGGAATATAAAGCTGTTAACTCTTTCCACTGAAGTTGGAGGTCAAGAAACGTCTTGCGCATGAAGTCCTGATTTCTTAGCATAATTTAAGAGCATGGGCTCCAGACTCAGGCTGCCTAAGTTCAAACCCTGCTTCCCCTTTATAGGCTCTGTGACAGTTGGGAAATTACTTCAGTTCCCTCCTTCGTGAAACAAAGATGATTATGGAATTTATCTCACAGGGTTCAGTAGAAAGATGAACATTTAACAGTGCCTGGTATACCATGAGCTCTCAATACATTCCACTGTCACTATAGCTTACCTGGTGGAAGTTTACCCACCTCTAACCTCATGGCGACAAGTTAATCAAGTTCTAACTTAGATTATTAATTCAAATGTACTTATACTTTGCCATATCATTTAGTGTTTTGTGTGTATCTCACCCAGGAGGTGATTTTTAAAACTTGTTCTTTGTATAAGTGCATTGTAAAATGCTTTTTAAAAATTCCTTAGAGTAAAACATCTACTAAAGTTCAGGTACTGTACGGTTAGTATTTCAATTCAGAGGTTGCTTTTCTGATGATAGAACAAGCACTGGATGACTTTCATGAACTTATTTACTTTTTGTTTTTTGTTTTATGGCCGTTGAAATATCACAGGAGAGCTCTTGAATCTGCCCCCTCCCAACCTGCTCTTTGCCAGCCATCACCCATTTGTTCAAGCCCCAAAGCCTTGGTTTTTCCTTGGTTCCTTCTTTGGCGTCATATCCCATATCCACTCTATCACAAGAACTACAGACGTTGCTTCTAAAACATGTCGTAACTCCATTTGTTTCCGTCTCTGCATGATTATCTCTGTCTCCAAAACTACCTCCATCTGACCTCTTGCCTGAACTGCTGCAGTAGCTTCCTAAATGGTGTGCTTGCTTTCACTCCTTTACTAAGAAAATTCATTCTCCACTGACAGCCCAAGCGGATCTTGGGGAACCACACATCTATCCATGGTACTATTCTTATTTAAAACCCATTCTCCATTGAGATCTCAGTCTGATCCTGGTGAAACATATATCTAACCATGACACTACTCTTATTCAAGACCTTCCAGTGGCTTCTCAGCCTCCTTAGAATAAGATCCAAACTCCTGACTCTGGAATACAAAGCTTTGCATGCTCCGACCACGCCCTACCCTTTCGCCATCACCCACTGTGCCTCAGCCACATTGGCCTTCTTCCTGTTGTTTGAACATGCCAAGCTTGTCATCTTAGAACATTTGTACTAGCTGTGACCTTGGCCAGGAATGCTCTTAACCCCCAAACTTCTCATGGCTGGCTCCTTCTTGCTCTTCAGGTTTCAGGCTAAATGTCACGTTTTGGGAGATGTCCTCCTCTCTCATCCAACTGAAAGCATCAGCCTAGTTACTCTCTATCACATTACCTTTTTTAATGTCTTGCATGGTATTTATCAAGACCTGATTTTTTCTTATTTGTTCATTTACTGCTCACTTGTCCCTTTGCATATTTTCAGCTTTGTTCCCACTAAAACATAAATTACAGCAGACAAGGGACAACTTTTCTCTGTCTCTCTTACTTCTGCATGTGGTATCTTTTGCATTTGGCAGACGGTCAACGAACTATTGAATGAATGTACAGAAAAGTTCTCAGATTGCCCACAGGAAGATACTCCCTGTATCCTGACTTCTAAATCCCTTCAATTCTTAAGTTCCACCCAGGATAATTCCATGCCACACCCCGGAGAGTGTAATGACATGAATTCCTCATCAGGAAAGCAGATTAATTGACTGTTTCTTTCAGGACTGCCTTAGTTCGTTTCTATACTACCATGTGTTTTATCTCCCTTCTCTCAATTTTCTTTTTCTTGCCTCATAGTGACATCTTCAACAAAATTATCTCATTCATTCACACAACAACCTGGGCAAGTATCATTTCCTCCTTGTTTTTTAAGGGAGAAAGCTGAGGCTCAAAGAGGCCATACAACCCATGAGTGACAGACTGGAGATCTGAATCGAAGCCTGCGTATTACCTGTGGATTTTTCCTTGCCTGGAGATAGTGTCCCATTCATTACGGGGTCTCCCATTTCCCACAGTAGCCATTAGTGAGCTGACCAAAGGGTTGCCAAACATGGCTGCCCTATATAGTCATTTGGGGATTTCTCCTTAGACTTGCAGAATAAGAATTTGGATTAGAGTTTAAGAATCTGCATTTTTTGGGCTTCCCTGGTGGCGCAGTGGTTGAGAGTCCGCCTGCCAATGCGGGGGGCGCGGGTTCGTGCCCCGGTCCGGGAGGATCCCACGTGCCGCGGAGCGGCTGGGCCTGTGAGCCGTGGCCGCTGGGCCTGCGCGTCCGGAGCCTGTGCTCCGCGGCGGGAGAGGCCACAGCAGTGAGAGAGAGGCCCGCGTACCGCAAAAAAAAAAAAAAAAAAAAAAAAAAAAAAAAAAAAATCTGCATTTTTGAGGAGCTCTCCAGATTTAGGTACCACTGAGTTAGAAAATCAGGTGAGAGAATGTTAGATATGTTATTACAAAAAGGACTTTGAGATATCAGCTGAGATTAGTTTATCTGATAAGGTTAGTGACCCAGTGAGCCTCTGGGGCTGAGACAGGGAAAGAGAGAGATTGGATACCTTCAAGCCCTTGCTTGGGGAGAAGGAACAATATATGCTATTTGTTAGGAAAAGAGCCACAAAGCATGCGATGGGGCCTAGTCTTGGGTGTGGAGGGCAACCCAGGGAAAGTGCTGAGAGTAGAAGAGCCTACTTTCAGTGGTTTAAGGTCCTTCAGTAAAACCCCATTAGATATTTGAGCTTTTTCAACTGTCTGTTCAAGTTTCCTAAAGTCTTTCGCATAAGTAATTTAGCATGTTGTTGAACCATTAAAAATATATTCAAACTAAAGTGGGCAAGAAGGGCATTTTATAGGAGTATAAGCTTATTTAGGCTATCAGAAATAGCTTAACAAGCGTCTCCATATTACTCCCCAAACACTGAGCAGTGTTTTCATCATGTAATTATAACATAATGAAAGGAAACAACACATTTGAAGTACCTTTCCTATTGGAGAACATGCCATTTTGTCAAATCTATATATGCTAGCAAAATGCTGCTCCACCGTGCATCTTGTTAGCATCGAGTCCTATCTAATAGAAGAGATAAATGGCCTCTTGAGGCTTAGAAGCCAGGGAAAGTCACATCTGGTAGCTTGCACCTGGCTGACCTATTCATGGAAAAGGTCAATTTAGTGCAAAAGGGCATTTAAAAAAATCAGTTCTGCTGGAGGGAATTAAGCAGCTGTCAGGGGGGAAGGGGTTCATCCTTTCACACCCTTCCACTCGCTGAGCCCATTGCTTTAACCATTGCTGGAGGGCCACAGTTCTGCATTTGGTAACATTATTACAGGCTACTGTTATCGCCTTTTGTTACTAGAAATTCAAGTATTTCTGTATTTCCTATATTAATGCAGTAACCAAATAAAAACTGAGAGCATTTCATTTTATTACAGGTTGAAGTAGTATTTAGGACTAGGTTTTATTGTCTTTAAGAATATTCAGTATTGCCTTTTATATTTCAGTTAGCTTTATTTGTTGAGCTTTCTTCAACATTTGGTTGTAGTTTGTCATGAAAAAATACCTCTTTTTACTCTTCCCATATTTGAGTCAAGAGACAGTTCCAGGAAATCCATGTGAAAGGAGAGGCAAGTTAGAGTCAGCTTATAAGGGTTACAATTTTGATCTCAGTACTGTAAGCCTTCAAGAGTATCCACAGTATACTTTTCTAAAATGAAGGAAGTAAGATGCGGTCTTTCATAATATTTGGAAGTTTCAAAATGCCTGTGCTGGATAAAAGATTTGTTGGACTAGACTGAAATGCTGTTTCTTAGCTAGACCCAGAAAGTCTCCACTCAGAGTTGGTTTCCATCCTTTAATGCCCAGTGGACAATTAACTACATACGCTGAATCTAGGGTTTAGTGTTGAAACTACTCTCTGGCTTCATCACTTGCAGATATTGATAACATCTGAAAAATATGTTTAGCTATTTAAAAAAAAAACAACCCGCTACTTTATCTTTTAACTTTCCTGGTCTCTATTCAATTTTATTTATTTATTTATTTATTTTTAACATCTTTCTTGGGGTATAATTGCTTTACAATGGTGTGTTAGTTTCTGCTTTATAACAAGGTGAATCAGTTATACATATACATATGTTCCCATATCTCTTCCCTCTATTGATTTATTTTAAAAGGAGCTTTTTTCTTGGCCGCGCAGCTCTGCTTGCCCGATCCTAGTTCACCACCAGGGATCGAACCCAGCCCCCAGCAGTGAAAGTGCAGAGTCCTAACTGCTGGACCACCAGGGAGCTCCCTCTATTCAATTTTAAATGGCCTAAAGAGAAAGGCAGTATTTACCCAGATAATGCAGAGATTTGCCCTCTGGTGTTTCCGGACCCCAGATTCCCCGTCACTGATGGACCGAATTTCTAGCTTACTCGCTGAATGCTGAGCTTTCACATCCCCTCATCCTGAGCAGACAAGTTCATACTGGAATAATTTTCCTTTCATTGAAAGCAAAACATCAATATCCCCAGAATAGTCTACCCCTTCAAAAGAGAAAAGTCGGGAATCTTTGAGACTATTACGTATAATTATTTTATGTTTAACTAAGGTGCTTTTTAAAAGGCTTCAGATATATACTTTAGATATTTCATAAAGATTTATGCAGAGTTTAAATATTTAGTTTAACATGTTTAAGTTTCAGTGATTCATGTCAAAACAAAACTACCCATTAGCCAAATGCCAAACAAGTTTGACATGGAGATGAGTCAGACTGGGGCCATTTGGGCTCCACTCTGCAAAGTGCTGTTAAGCATTCCGGCATTATGGGTGCCATTTCCTCACAGGGTCCTCTCTCAGCATTCAGGCCATGAGGCTTAAGGGGAGTCACACTAGAAATATGGAGAACACTCCATTTCTGTTAATTTATCATGGCTGAATTGGCATAACAAATGGTGACAAATAGGCCTTTTTCATCCACATAAAAGTTACCATTACATTTTCAATGGCTTTTACTTGAGCGTCAAAAATAGCAAGTTTAATTACACAAAAGCTGGTGGAGGCATGTACTGTGAATTTAATGCAGGGAATAGGAGAGGGGCTGCTGGGCCATCAACTTTGAGCCTGCATAGGGAGATAGAACCAACATAAGTATACACATGGAAGGAGATATTAGAGATTACAGAAATCATAGGGAAATTTACTTCTTCAGGTCAGTGTTATATTTATCTAGAAATAGGTTGAAAGAAAAACAACTACTAAATATTATTCCTTGATTCCCTTCTGTCTCAAGAGTTAACCATATGGCTGAAACTCTAAATGCATGTGAAATGTGAATTTTGCAAGATGTCTTTAACCTAATTTCAAGAAGTGCTTAGGCTTTGATCATGGTATTTAATAGACTGTCATTAGTTAAAAGAAAAGAGCCCATTATAGCATTGTCTGTTGGGTAGTAAAATCCTTATGTATAGAATCAACTTGATAAAATGTGGCCCCCAAATGGAATTATTATCACTAGACAACCATTTAGAGTTACTTGATACCTATTATATATCAATAAATCTAAATGGAAGTGGATCATAGCACATAAAAGATATTCCTTTGCAGCCCAGACTTAACATATTTTCCTTATCTTACTTGATTGATTATAACATAATTCTCTGTATAGTTTCACCTCTAGGAAATAAAAAAATTAATATTGATAATATAAAATGAACCATCTCGGTAAGTGTTTTGATACTACGAAAATGCAATTTGTTGCATCTAAATATTACTGGCATGCCGTATTTTAACTACATATTGATTTTTTCTTATATACCTATGAAATGAAGTTTTTCATGATAACTGTAATAACATTAAGAAGTATGTTTGCCAATGCCTTATCTCAGTTTTTTAAGGATACAAGAATTTATTTTTTTTTTTTGGACGCGGGCCTCTCACTGTTGTGGCCTCTCGCGGACATGCAGGTTCAGCGGCCATGGCTCACGGGCCCAGCCGCTGCGCGGCATGTGGGATCTTCCCGGACCGGGGCACGAACCCGTGTCCCCTGCATCGAGAGGCGGGCTCCCAACCACTGCGCCACCAGGGAAGCCCAAGGATACAAGAATTTAGTGACCATATGGTACAACTAACTCAGATCTAAACAATGATAAAAACAATTAGCTACCGAATCGCCTTAAAGACCAACTGGATGAATATGTAAAACTGCACATTAGATAATCAATGCCAAGAAATCACAAATCCTGATATTCTGATGTTCACTTGTACTTTACAGCTGCTGAGTAGTGTTTTTCAAATTGGAGCAGGAGGGAAGCCATATAAATTCACACCTGTCCAAGAGGTTTAGATGACCCTTTTTTAGTTTTGTTAGTAGGAAACTGCATGGAATAGATTACTTTCCCTTCTGCAGCTCTATTGTAATTTCATTAAAGAAGATCAAGGGCAAAATTGTGTTCTATCTGCTTATCGAAATGCAAATACCACCTTTAGGTTCTAGATAAATACTATAAATCATTCTTCAGGTGTATTTTGGATTAACTATGTAAAATATAGCTAAATATAAACTTATCTAACACTTGCTATGTACCAAGCACTATGTAGAAGATAAGAAAGTAAAGAGGCAAACACAGTGCTGGATTTGTTGGTGCATAGCAAAATACACCATGTCCTTACGGAGTTTACAGCATTACTGGGGAGACAAGAAAACTGTTGGAAATATGATTATGTATAAGCAACTTGATACAGGGATAGGCTACAAGGGTAGGTGAACATAGAAGTAGAGGGCAGTGTGTGGTGCAACATGAGAGGAAGCAGGGGTGAGGATACTGGTGACTATAGTCCCGAAGAGGAGACTCTTCACTCCTTGAATATGCTTTGGCTTGTGTCATCATGATATGAACAAAGAGTCAAAGAAATGCTAAGAGTTTGGACTCTATTGCGAATCAACCCTGTAATTGATCCTTCTGTAGTTTTTACTTTCACAGGGATGCTAGGTGAGAGAAACCTCCCCCCAGCTATGTCCTTCCTTCCTTTTTTCCCAATGGCGAATCTATACTTCTTTCCACATCTAGCTTAAACATTTCAGGGAGGGTCGATTGTTCAAAATTCAGAAAAAATCTTGAATTTGGAAGGAAAGAGTAGTAATATTGTATATAAAAAGTCTTAAAAGATAATTTTATGGTGAGCTGAGAACAAAATTAGTTTTAAGAACTTTTAATTATATCATAGATATTTGTTATCTTGGGTATGTGTGTTTATGAAGAGTCATTCCAAGGCCACGATCTCACATACCTCAAGGGGGTGGCTAGACAAAGCAAAAATTAATATTCTTTTTTTTTTTTTTTTTTTTTTGCGGTACGCGGGCCTCTCACTGTTGTGGCCTCTCCCGCTGCAAAAATTAATATTCTAAAAAAGGAAGGTAATGATTAGTGATCACTAAAGAAGCACCTCACTTCCTGAGGAAAATATAGTTCTTATAATTAGAATGGAATGATACAACTCTGAATGTGTTTTCTCTTGGAGTATTACAATTATGGCAATAACATTTAGATTTTTAATATAAAAGTCTTATATTCCCCTTGAAACTTCCCTCAACTCCTACATGATTCGATTAATTTTTTTAACTTAAAATTAAATGTCCTCATTTTTTTCCATGGAAGTATGTATACATTCTTGGCCTCAAGATGGAAAGTTATTTGCTTTAATATTTATGATTCAGCAGGGTATTTTATAGCTCGCACAAGCTGCAGCTTAAGTGCATATCTTCTGTACATACAGAGGTCGGAAATAATTTGCTTCATGATATAGGAATTAAAATCAATACTCTTACTTCCTTAAGAAAACAAACGTAACATAATGTAAATGAGAAATGAGTAAATTATTAATAGATGGGCCTATCTAAAATATAATTCAAGCGAAAGGAAGGTCAACCCAGAGAATCGAGTTTTAAGAAACACTGCAAGTTACAGGAAGCATGAGGAGGTTAGATATATCACCACAGCTTTGTCTTTAGAAAGTTGCTTTCATCTAGGGTTTTTAAGCCATATTACAAACACCCTGTTATCTGCCCCTGTGAATAAGTGCATGGTATGATGTTTCTCAGATTGAGGACGAGGAAATGGAGAGCAGAGAAGTCTTACTGGGCCTGGAAGTTTTGCACATGGTACCTGAGGGGACTCCCAGGTTTCTCATTAGCACTTAACTAGCAATCAGGCTAGAGGGAGTCCCACTAGATGCTGTTGTCAGGTTTGTTCACGCTTCCAGATTTTCTGCCTTTCTTTTCTTTTTCTTTTTTTTTTTTTTTTTTGAAGAAGACTGCTTTCTTAGTTGTATTTTAAAAAGATAAAAATGTAAAACCAATAATGACTTGACACCAATGCCTTTCTATGTCCTTTCTGCTCAGGATTTAGGCAAATCCTATACTCCAGAATGATCCCTTCCTTTCTCTCTCTGCTTCGTATATTTCCACCTATTGAAGATATGGTGAGCCCAAACTGGCTGAGTTAGGTGGAAAGGGCATTTTCTTCTTTATTGTTAGAAAACAGAATTTAGGGCTTCCCTGGTGGCACACTGGCTGAGAGTCCGCCTGCCGCTGCAGGGGACACGGGTTCGTGCCCTGGTCCGGGAAGATCCCACATTCCGCGGAGCGGCTAGGCCCGTGAGCCATGGCCGCTGAGCCAGCGCGTCCAGAGCCTGTGCTCTGCAACGGAAGAGGCCACAACAGTGAGAGGCCCGCGTACCGCAAAAAAAAAAAAAAAAATAGAAAACAGAATTTATCAGCTGCCATCTTTCTGGGTCCTGCTCTAGCTTATGATTTCTACACAGCATCTGGGTTTGGCTTCCTATTTCCCAAGTCAAGAACAAGTATTTCCATGTGTCTAGAAAAGTATTCCTCTTAGAAGGAGGAAAGCTGCATGAGAACCTGACCCCCTTGAAAGATGGACAGATATATAATTCATGATCAGCAAAGTCAGAATCAGCTTTGATTCTGTCTTTCTTACCTTCTATTCCACGTAATTTACTTACATTTGTAGGATCCTCTCCCCTACCAAGCGTTGCTTCTATAGCAATACGTTCATTTATTTATTGACACAAAATTTGAACTTCTTTTGTGTCAGTGTTGGGGATGATAGATATACTCAAAGCAATTCCTTACCTTAAAACACTTATAGTTTAATAGGATGGACTTATACAAATGAATTCCAATAAATTGAAATGAAAAAGTGTATCATGAACATATGTCCAAAGTACTGTGGAGGCACAGAAGAGGATATGGTTATTGCTAACTGATAGGAGGCTAAGCTGTATGCAGAAGTTTTTCAATGGAGAGATTACCAGTGTTGCTGCTGGGGTGATTTTCTTAGTAGACAAACAGGCAGTTCTTAAGATGGAAGTAAATATGTTCTGTCTGAGTAATTGCATGGTGCCTGAGGTCTCCGTTTGCTTTCAGCTGGACGTAACACTTTTCAAAAAGCCTCTAAACTGGTTGACCAATGAAGGTAAGGTTAAAGCGAATTAACAGATTGAAATGGGGAGGTCTGCGAGTTGGGTTACTCAGGATAGGATCACAGATTTTTCATCTTTTTTGCTCAGCCCCTACCATGGAAGATGGTTGTTGAATTTGTATATATGTACACATACATGCTCACTTTTCTAATGAAGAATACTTCATAAACATGAGGTCATTTGCAATTGTATCTTTCAAGCAGGCTTTCCGAAGGAATTTCATTGTTCTTTGACTATTACAAATCAAATGGATCTCTAGCAGAGACCTTAGGGCCTCACTTACAGACTAGAGTCGAAGTTCAGAACAGATGGTCATTTGAATCTAGGGCATTAGTATGTATCTGAGAAAGGAGATTAAAACACCACAAAAAAGAAAGCCTTGTTCAGAGACATCATGTGGGCACAAGAGGTGAGAGATTATTTATCATAATGACTTATTCAACCACAAGGGAAAACATGAGTTAGAATGACATTATTTTCATCACACTTTTCCTCTGAGAATTCAAGAGACTGCCCCAGTCTTATGTAATGGGCAGCAATTCTCTTCATACTATGTTGCTTTGTTCCTAACCCCCACAGACAGTAGTAATAAAAGATTCCCAAAGATGACCAACTTATTCTCCTCTCAAAAATTACCCTCCCACAGATCCTGTGAGCTCATGAATACTTAAGGACAAGCTTATTTGATATTAACCACTATAGTTACCTGCTCATTTCTCGTCAGGCCGTTCTCCTTATTCCACCCCCTCCATGCCCCATCTCTCCAATTCTAAATACTCTCCTTGTGCCACCACTTCTGTGGAAAGAGCTGTTCTCCTTTCCCTCCTCATACTTAATCACATCACTTCAACCTTCAATTACTTCCTCAAGTTGAGAGGCAGGGTGAAAATTTTAAATGCAACACAAAGCATCTGGTGGGATGGGAAGGGGCATAATTCCTGCTCTGCTTCTATCACCAAATGATAGCATGCACTTGGAATACTGTTTGTTTTTTTTTTTTCCTGGGCTTTAACTTCCTCATTTACCAATAACAAAGGGAAAAATAAACAGTAAATAATATGTAAGACATATCCTGGTATGAACAACAATATGATTCCTCAGTGTTTATCAAGATGAGTGGCACCAAGTTCTAACACGTCATGTAAAAGCCCCTACAAAGTCATGGAGGAGTCGGCCTTCTCATATCTGTAGCTGTCACTCATATACTTCTGCATATATGCACACACATATGTTTAATAGCATGTGTTTATTGTGTACATGTATATAAATGTGACTACTTTTCTAAAATATTGACATGCTATTAATATATTTATCATTATTATTCCAATGTCTTAGATTATAATCTTTGTCATAAATGGGAGAGCAGCAGGACAAATGTCAGGAGACCTGCATTCTAGGTTCCTCTACACCTCTCCGATTTCATGGTTTTGAACACGTCAGACTCATGGGGCCTCAGTTTAATCTATAAAAAGAGAAATTGGGGAAATTATCCCTTTTAGGTCTATAATTGTATGATGTTTGTATTAGTGAAGACAGGAAAGATGATATTGTGGGGTAACTAATGCAACCCCAAATCTCATAGCTTAAACAATAAAGGTTTGTCACACGTGAAAAGCCTGACTGCAAGTTGGAAGATACTTAAAGATGACTGTTCTCCCTGTGGTGTCTCAGTAAACCAGGGTGCTTGAATTTTGTGTATCTATTATCTTTACACAAGAATCCCCCTTCCCCTTGGCAGGGGCCCCATTTCAAGCCACATTGCTTCTGCTCACATTTCACTGGCCAGAGCAAAAATCATGGTCTTACCTAACTGCAAGGTAGCTATCTGGATATGTAGTCATCATTATTACATCCTCGAAAGACAACTATTAAATGGAATTCGTTGGACATTCAGACTGTCTTTGCCGTGGTGCTAAATCAGAATAGAGCAGGGAGTGTGTCCCATGGAATTGTCTCTCCTGTCCCATCTTTAATATCATAGCATTTAGAACACATCTGTCATTCAGTACTTTCTGAAACAGCAGGAGATTTTTTCCCTTTACTGAATGATCCTTGATGTTGTAGGGCGGTTCTAAGACTTCTCCCGGGTTTTTAACACATCAGGAATTTCCAAATACCCAAACTCTTATCCCTCAAGTTTAATGGTGAGAAATCTGTGCTCCCTCCATTGAGTCCTTTGCTAGAGGGAAGAATTGACTGGAATTTACATGTCACATGTGTTGAAACATGGAGGATTCTTAGGATATCCTTTGGAATGAGAAATATAAATGGAAAATGAGAGAAAGAGCTAAAGAAGTTGTCTTTTCTAACAATAACTTTCTTATTGCTTTAGAAGGTTTTGGTTTAGTGCCTTTTGTTTTAAAGCAGGAAGAGTGAGTCTTGGAGAAGAGAGAGAGAAGAAAATCATTATGAAAACTCAGCCATGAAAGCATAGAATTCAATTCAGACAGAGCTTGGGAGTGGTATTAAATAGTATCAGCTTTTTAGTTTGCTCTTTCTCTTTATTAGAGTAAGGAGAGTTTTGTCCTGATTGAGTGGCTTCCACAGAGGCCTGGGTGGTTTTTGCAGTAGAGTAGATGATGACAGATAACATTCTTACATCAAGGCCTTTGGGATGGCAATGTGCGTAGAAGGATCTTTCCAGGGAGATTTGCTTCTGCCCACTAATTGTGGTCATATATTTTATGGCTTTGGGAATATCATGGCCACTAGTATAAGTCCCAGTGCTGTAAGAAGCAGTGTTTGTGTCTGATTCAGCAGAAGCTGTAGCTGTATTTCTGAAGCTACTCTTGACAAAATCACTCATGACAATAATTTTCACCTCCAATCCTGTATTTTCTTTCCTCATCCTGAATAATTTGTTTACAGTTGCTACTATTGATGATAACTACCTTTTAAAACACTCTCTAACTTTTCAGCCCTACTTCTTTACGTTCATCATTTTATCTAGCTACAACTTTTCCTCAGCACCACCAGTAAACACCTTCTCTGTCAACTCTTTAAATATTAACGTTGTCTGGAATTTTATCCTTGGTCCTCCTTGCTTCTCCTGCAACATGTTTTCCTGAGGGGATCTTATCTACTTGAGTGGTATTTAGCCACCACTAAAAACCTTTAAAATGACAAGCTTTGGGTCAATTCAACCATCCACGCTCTCTGTGCCGACACCAGAGCCGCATTCACTGGAGAAAATAAGAGAAAGAAGCAGTTGGTCCTCCACCACATTGGTGGTCTCCAGGCTCATCCAGGCCTTCAACACTGCCTGGTTGTCTTTTTATTTTCTGTAGACACTGCCCTCTATTAATTTCTGCAAGAGCAATTTTAGATCTTCTACACCGAATTGACAGATGACCTCACATCTTCCTTCACAGTTTTGAAATTGAAACCATAGGCAGGACTGAGTATCAAGAAGGAGAGGCTGGTGGATTGTGTAAAATGTTGCCTAGAGGGCAGAGAAGATGTTTACTTCGTTAAGACTTTCAAGAGGGCTTGGGGAAAATCACACTGTTTTGGTCATCGAAACCAATGGGGATCATGGAAGGGATCATGATGTTTCCAAAAACTTCTTAACAAAAGCGTTAACCATGAAGGGGAGGAATGAGATAGTGTAATAATTGTTGGAGAGTCATGAGGGATCATGAGAGCGTACTTAAGAGATTAAAGAAAATCAATGTGTTTTAACTCTATGGGAAAGGGCCCAATAAAGGCAAGAATTTAAAAGCAATTCCTTTGCTCTAGAAACCTTTGCCTGGTTTTCCTCCTGCTTGTCTGTCCATGTATTCTTAGAGAAATTTGAAGGGTGATGCCCACATTTCTGGCTTAAGTGACTAGTTGAATAGTTGTGCCTTTCACTGAACTGCACGGTGTTTCTCAAACTATCTGTGGTGAAGGATCAGTTTTTGGTTTTGTTTTTGTTTTTTTAATTCTCATTCATTGTATACTTTTGTAAACTACAATAAAAATGAATTAGTAGAAGTATGCTCATGCACTTAGACGTTGCAGCATTGTCAAATTGCTATGAAAGTTTCCAAGTGCTTGCTCTCAGTTTTTGTACTTACTTCATGGACCAGTTCAAATAATCCCCAGACCATCACTTCTCCATGGTTCATGCTGTCCGTAGCACTGACCTAGAGAATATGTAGGGATTAGCAATGTGAAGGATGGTGATAAATTTCATTTTGGACATGGGCAAGTTGCATCCCCTGTTAGGCATCCAAAAAGAGATTTCCAGTAGGTAACTGGATAGAGCACATGATATGTGCTTCAGAGAAAAGTTAAGGAACCCATAAAATAACATGATGTCTATCAGTTGTAGAACGTGGCATATCTATATCATGGTAAACTATTAAGCAGTAAAGAATGAGAGCACGAAAGCTAAGTGTCCCGATATGAAAAGAGCTCCAAGGCAAGTTATTAAGTCAAGGAAAATAAAACAGGGTACAATATGACAAAATCATGTTTGCATAACATACATACATGTATAAGATACATTGAAGACTTCTGGAGGAATATGCATCTGTTAACAGTGGTTACTTTTAGGAAGGAAGCTAGGGTTAATGGGGTGTACAACATTTTAGATCCATATGTTACTTTTCAAAGTTAACTTCAGTATTATTCTTTTACAGATTTTTTTTACAGTGTTTATATATTACTTAGGTAATTAAAATGTGAATCATAAAGTTTTTGTATATAATGCAATATATTGCTTTAAAAATATATAGAAATATAAAAGCAATCAGTAGCTTGTTACAGTTTAGTTTTGTAGTAATTATGTAATTGAGGGAGGCAATAACATAGTAGGCAGGAACTCTTTAGCACCATGCGATCACAGGTTCAAGCCTAGCTCTGCCGCTGACATGCTGTGTGGTCCTGGATAAGCTTTTGAACCTATCAGCCTGTTTCCTCATCATTAAAATGGAGACAGTAATTGTATCTACCTCGTGTTATTATTGTGAGGATTTATTTTAACTATTTATTATTTTAATTATTGAACTATTTTGTTACAGGATATAATGCAGGTAGCATGCTTAGCTCAGAGCTTGGCAAATATGCAAATTTGTAAATATTATATCCCTCAAGCATTTTGTTGTTAGACTCTTCAAATATGTGGAATTACATAAAACGTGAAATCACTCAGCTCCTTTTTTTCTCCACTATGCATTTATATTATAGTAGTAAAATACCAGAGTTAGAATATTTTTGTTTCTATTTTGTTTATTTGTGTTCATATGCAGTGCCTTTGTAGAGTACATGATAGTCAGGTCTCAAGAAAGAACATGGAATTGGGAGCCAGACAAAGTTCAGATTCTGGGTCTGTTATTATTAGTGGTGTGGTCTTGGGCACATAATCTGTCTGAAACTCAGTGTGCTTACCTGTAAAATGGGGCTGATGTCCCGTCCCTCCTTGGGCTCTTGTAAAGATTGATAGATATAATATATGGAAAGGCCCTTGGAGAATAGATGCTCCATAAATATTAGTTCTCCTTCCCTTCTCTGAAAAAAAAAAGGGCATTTTAAAAATAATCAGTGTTTCAAATTTTTACTTTATATAAATCTTCATGATTAAATGGAAATGGCCTCCCAAATATTCTTATAAATTATTTTCAAAATTCTGGAAACTCCTTCCAGAGTACTCATATCATATAACCAATTAGGCAAATATTTCTATCCATCCCCTCAAATTATCCAATTCAAGATACCCTGAAATATTTTCTTCCTGACCTCTTGTATTGAGAAAAGAAAGAGCTTGACAGAAAGAGGGAGTTTTAAAAGTTCTTTTTGAATGATAATGGTAGAAATATATGGTGTGTGGAGAGGTGGGGAGTGTCCCACATAATGAATCATACGTAGAACGTACAACAGAGAATTGAATACTGTGCCTCTAAGACCTCAGTAGTGCTTACTGTAAGTGATACTTTTGTGGCCTTTTCTTTGCACAGATACTTGTCATTCTGTAGTTAATTTATAAAGAGGTTCATGGAAAGTCATAATTATTTAAAGAAGAGAAGAGGCAAAGTGTTCTTTTGCCATGTCTATAAATCTTTCCTTATGCTTTGCTGAGAACTCTGCTCTGGCTGTCTGCTTTAAGCATGTAACAGGAGTATATCGTAATGTCAGGAGTTGTCAGACCCTCAGAACTCTCCATAATGTGAGATCACAAGCAGAGACAATTTCGCTGTAACATTTCTGACTACAAAGTATAAATACCATTCAGTTGGCATGCTGATATCACATCAGGGAGTTTCTTTCTTTTCTGTCCTTATCCTTTAAGTTTGTCAAGGTATTTAAATCTGTAAAGTTAGATAAAGCTAGAATAAGAAAATTAAAATTCATAATAGAATAACAATGTCAGAAGAAAAACATATTTTTGAAAGGAAACATAAAAGAGAAATTAAAGATTACAAAGACATTGAAAAAGGTGCTACATGTATTTCAGTTATGTTTTCATTAGTTCTCTCCAGAGAACAAAAACATTTCTCAGAACAATTTAGAATAGTAGATATACATTTTTAAAAACTCAATCACAAGATTTAAAAATCTCTTTGAGAGCCTTGAGAGAATATTTCTTTCTCATGATGAAGTTACCAACTGGGAGTATTTCACTAATTCTTCCGTGTGTTTACCTGCCTCACTGCGTACCACTATGGCTCCCTTAACAGCTATTGTTTTTAAAATGGAAAAAAAATGTAATGCTTGCGTAAACTCAGATGTGAAAAACGAGCTTACAGATATTTTATTTTTTGCTGTGATTATGCATTTCCAGTACATGTGCCTTTTAAATGTTGCTATATAAAATAAATGGACTCAACCATTATTTTTTTTTAAAAAAGAAATATAGAAAGGAAGATAGAGGTACATTATTTTCTTCCTAGAAATACCTTACTAAGTTCTCCTTGGTCCTTCCAGGTTATCCTTAACTTCTTGTTAGTGATTGAAAAACAGCCCGATTATCCCCACAGAATCCGTATTTCCTGACTGTCACTGAGGAAGGAGCTTTGTCAGGAGATATGCTACATGAATACATATGTTGTGCTCAGAGAGGAGATACTATACTCTTCTTCTATTTTATAACCAACTCTCTCCTTCCTGGAAACCAAACATGCTTGCTGAAGTCTGGAACTGAGTCTCTCTCCCCAGGATGTGTTGGAAGGAAGCCTGCACTTCATGTCTGTGGTACATGGCTGCCATCAAAGATTCAGCACCATTGTTAACACCTGGTGAGGGCATGGACAATTTGCTTGGTCTCCTACAAGCCAAAGCAAATCTCATTTTAAATGCTTGGAGATAAATTACTTTTCAATAGACATGGGACAAATATATTGGTTGGTAAATGAAAACATCCTTCAATAAGGTAAAAATTAGACCTTAATATATATTTTTGATTATTTGAGGGTATTTTTGTAGTTTACTTAAATCAGAGACCCTTATAAGCCATCTGGCTCTCATGTGTTTCCCTGACTTTTGAAATTATGATATTAGTGTATTCTGCTCTGTTCCTTTATTTGTTGTTTTCTGCTTTCCTGATAACATCTTTTTAGATTAGGGTAAAGTCTAGTCAGAATGAGGAAGTTGTGACAGATTTCTCCCTCCCCATTAGACTTATTCAAATCTCATCCTAAGATTTCCTTTTCTCACTTTATTCACTCTTTCCAGGCAATCCCACCCAGGCTCATGGCTTCGATTACCATCTCCATGCCTTACATGCCTTGTCTATTTTTTGTTTTTTAAACATCTTTACTGGAGTATAATTGCTTTACAATGGTGTGTTAGTTTCGGCTTTATAACAAAGTGAATCAGCTATACATATACATATATCCCCATATCTCCTCCCTCTTGTGTCTCCCTCCCACCCTCCCAATCCCACCCCTCTAGGTGGTCACAAAGCACCGAGCTGATCTCCCTGTGCTATGCGGCTGCTTCCCACTAGCTGTCTATTTTACATTTGGTAGTGCCTTATCTATTTTTAACCTCAGCCCAGAGCTGTCCTCTGAGCTCCAGACCAGTATGTTCAGCTGACTATTTGGTATCTCCACCTGGACATCTTAAAGTCATTTACAATTCTACCCATCCCAAATGGAAGTTATCACTATCACCTTCCCACCATAAACAAAGTAAGATGTTTTTCTAGCATTGTTGTTTCAAAGATAAGCAAGCTGGGAACCTGAATCATCCTCGACGGCTTGCGTTTTTCATATGCCGTGTCTAATTCATCCATCACCAGGTCCTGCTGATTTTACTTTCTATACGTCTCTCAAGCCAGCAACTTCTCTGTTTGTATTACCACCATCCTAATTCAAGCCGCCATCATCTTCACCTGGAGAACTGTAAGAGCCTCCAAAAACCTTCTACCTTAAGTACTTTAAAATCTGGGCTGTACTACACTGTGCATTATGCCACTGCCAGAATGATCTTTTTAAAATAAAATGTAATTTCCCTGCCAGTCCCCTGTTAAACAACTGAATGGTTTCTCATGATTCTTCGAATAAAGACCAAGATATTTAATGTGGCCTTTCTGTGTTGTTTTCCCCCTACGTCCTGCTCCCTCTGTCACTACACATCCTTTCCTCTGGGCTTCTTAGTCTCATCCCTTCTTCTTCAACACCCCTCCCCACCGCCACACGCACACCATCATCCTGTTAACTCCTACTCCTTGTTCAGATTTCAGGAAACTCATTACTTCCTCAAGGATGTTGCGTTGTGCCATCCTTTGTAGATCAAATCCCCCTCCTACAAACTCTCAGAGAATCACTGCACTTTCCTTTCCTAGTGCCAATCACAGTTTACATTTACTTGAGTGGATATTTTATGGACATCTTCCATACTGGATGATAAACTCTATATGAGCAGGCACTGTGTCTGTTTTCACTAAGTATTATGTCCCCGATACTCAGCATAGTGATGGCACTTATGCTGGACTCAGGGTTGACTCAGAATTCTGCTTGTTTATATTAACATCTGATGTAGTATGTCTATGGTTATGCTGGTTTTCTGCTTCTGTTACTTTAGCATCCTTCATCTCTCTCTGCCTCTTTTGCATTTTTGTACATCTGTGAATTATCCTTGCTGAATGAAAGGTACTTTCTCTATATGGACAGGAAATACATTATTATTTTTATTCTTAATCATTTGGACTTTGCTTTTTGTACCCAGATCAATCTTTCAGAGCAACACTAATGGATAGGTTACAGTGTGTTCATGTATTTATTTTTTCATCTGGTTCTCAAGGCTGTACTCTGTCATCAGCCATCTGCTTCTAAGACAGGTCTCCATGTTCTCTAAGGATCTGAACTCCATCTGTTAGAACTTCCTGAGTATTTTGTTCATTGTCAATCTGACCAATTTAGTCTCGCTCATTTCCCTGGCCTAATTCTGATAATCACAGCTTCTTGGTAAACTAATTTTGACTCTCAGGTTTCACTACTTCTCCAAGTCTGCTAGCTTCCCCCCGGGTCTCAAGGACACCCTTTGTCTTTGGTTTCCAGCCCTTCTCTTACATCTATGGTTTTAGGGACAAAGGATGAGAGTTTGAAGCAAGTGTCACTGAAAATACTGAACCCATGAAGCAATGCATTTCATTTTCTTTGGTCATTTGTGGTTGCTCTTTCAAAAGTTTAACCTACTTTGCTTTTCAACCACAACAAGAGAGAAAGGGACAAAATGACAATCTTTAATATCTGAAAATTGTAGTTTAAAATTAAAATGCTACTTTTCCAAGAGAAAAGTCCTTTTCAGTACCTTTAAATCCTTTGGCATTTTTCGCCCACTACGTGTGGATTGCATAAGCATAAAGAAGATGTTCCATGAGCGATGCAGTAGGTCAGATGCCTCCTGCAAGCCTCTTTTTTGTAACTACTTAAAACAAGATTTTGAAGTGGATGTATCTTTCTCATTAGTGCAAAGAAATATCTCTATAAAGGAAAAATATATAGCTATTGTTTTAATAATTAGAATTTTCTGAGAAAAGAGTTTACTATTTGCTTCTAGTGTTTTCATCAGGCAGTTGGAAAGAACCTACTGTGTGTTGAATACCATCCCAATGCTGTAGGGACTTTAAAGATTTACAGGTCACAGTCCCTTCACTCAACAGCATGTTCTGAGTAGGGAGGTATAGAGTAATAAAGAGTGAAACAAAGTTAATTACAAAGAATTTTTTGAGCTCAAAAAATACTAAAATAATCTATGTTCTTTATTTAAAAAAAATAAAGAAAGAAAAGTGGACACAAAGAAGTCATGGGACTAGTTCAAGTTTCTCCAGAACTAGGTTTGGAACCCTTTTGTTGCTCTTTCATCTGCAGCATCTTGTGTGCTATAGTGAAAAGTTCATGTTCCCTTATCTACCACTGAGGGAGATCTTTCTGAGTCCCCTTTTTGACATCAGAATATTGCCTTGAATGGAAAATGGGCATTGGTGATACAATTAAGAAAAAAATAGACTGGAGTCCAGCTCTTCTCAAAGTGTCTTCTGTGGATAAGAGTCAGCATCACCTGGAAGAAGCTTCTTAGAAATGCAAAATCTCAGGCTCCACCCAGACCTGAATTACAACTTTTTTTTCTAACATTTATATTATACATGTTAAAGTCTGAAAAGCATATCTGTAGAATGCTTGATGTAGAGCAATGGTCCTGCAACTTTAACATGCATCAGAATCTGGATGGAGGGCTTGCTAAAGTACGACTGTTGGGCTTTAGCCCCAGAGATTTTATTCAGCAAATCTGAGGTGAGGCCAGAGAATTTGCAGCTTTCCAGGTGATGCTGATGCCACTGACCTGGGGGCTATACTTTGAGAACCAGTGATTCTCAGCTCTGGTTGCACATCAAACTCTCCTGGGCAGCTTTTTAAAAATACCCAGGCCTGTGCTTCTCCTAATAATTGGTTTTGGATGAAGCCCAGTCATTTTCTTGAAAACTTCCTCATGATTCTAATGTGCAGTCGGGATCAGGAACCACTCTCTAGAAGATGAAAAGAGCTTCTGTATTTCCTGTGATTAACATGGGATCCCAGGAATCGAACACCTTTCTAAGGAACTCCAGGAGACCATCTCTGTCCACACAGAGTTCTGCATGATCCAGGCCAGTTGTGCACTGAAAAGGGGCCATAAGAACTGGGCCCCAGCCTCAGATCTGCTACTTACTGGCTGTGTGGCCTTGGGCAGGTTACTTCTCCTCTGAGCTTTAGTACTATATCTGCTAGGTGGAAATAGTAATTTTAACCGTTGTGGGCCTGTTCTTGGGAGAGTTAAAGTATCAAATTGCCCAATCATAATAGGAATTCGATAGTTGCTGGCTGATAATAAGTTTGGGTAGTTCACTGTTTTTCCTACATGAGAGCTGAGATGAGCATACGATATTACTAAAGTCATACCGTAAATTTTCCCAAATCTGAAAGATTTTGAAAGGATATCCAATATTAAAGTTATAGTGAATGAGCAGAATCTAGGGGCAGCTATAACTCCTGAAGAGGCTCAAACAAGGAAGTTTTGCTTTTAATATACAGTTTATCATGCTCACCATCATTACTTGACGTTTGTTCAACATGCACAGTGTTGATATAGCACCAAGGCAGCCATGCCTTTAGCAAATGATTTATTTTATGGTGATATAGACAGTTTACTATTGATAAGTCCTAAGGATTATAAGCCTCTCTCAGCATCCATGTGGTCAAGGTCAATGGCAGATGTGTCAACCAACTGACCATTCCCCTGCTTAGTTTAGGCACACTACATGTTTTGTTGGAAAACCCTGCAATTCCTCTAATGCTGAATGTTCAGGTGTACAGCAAATGTTTTAACTAAATGCTTTGGCGGGCCATTTGGAGTTAGGCAATAAGGGTTCATGACTGTTGTTCATATGCAAATCTAAGTACATATTCCTAGAGCATGAGAGCTTGGGACACACTAATGCAGCTCCTACGTTTCTCAAATGAGGGACCAGAGTGACCTGCCAGAGGTGAATCACTTAGCTTTTCCCAGAAATAGTCTAGGGGCCATGTTCTCCTAGGCATACAATTTTCTCTTTACTTATTTATTTTTGTTATTGTCATTATATTGACATATTCTTGAGTTGACCAAATTTCTGTCATACTTGTAAGACGTCACTTTTCAATTTGGTGATAAGACTTTTTGTAATAAAGAGGTCACAAGGTGTGTGACACAAGGTGTGTGTGTGTATCCATGTGACTTGGTATGTGTGTCTCTGAGTCTATGTATTTGTGCACATGAGAATGTTTGAGCATGTGTGTGTCTAAGTGTCTTTGACCAGGTATGTGTGGTTCTGAGTGTGTGTTTATATGTGACATTTGTGTGTATGAGAATGAGCATGTGTGTGCATGTGAGTGTGTAGGTGTGTATGTACAAATGGAAGAAGGAAGGGTCCTGATTCCATATTCCCTGTGGTATGTATTGTGCTTCTCAGCAGAGCTGCAGCCTCACCAACTGTTCTTTCCAGTATCTGGGCTAATAGAAAATCTGCCACATTTATGACTGCATATTGTTCAAATTGAAAAATTTCCCCCTTTACCTAGAATGTTTTTGGTATCAAAGACTCTTTAGTCACTTGTAGACTTAACACTCTTTAAAAATAAAACCTTTATTTCTCTTCTGAGTGCTGCAATGTAATCTCTTTTGGTGCTAAATGAAAAACCGAGTTTGGAAGAAAGATATACAAAAACAAGAAATGTTACGATACCAGTAGGACGACTTACTAAAGCTGTTTTGAATTGCATTAGATCCTATTTTATTCTGCTCCAAGTGTGAAAAAAAGAATTAAAAGCTCATGTTTACAGACTTAGAAATAAGAACCACAGAAGCTAAGTGTTGGAAGGGCTTGCATAGCTCCCTTAAGTGCCCCGGATCTCAGTTTCTTTCTTCTCTAAAACAAAAGGGTTCAGGTTATTTTTCAGATGTCATGGCTCTTGTTTGCTATCCCATCACAATTTAGAATTTATTTATTTATTTATTTCAATTTTGAACAGCCTGGACAGTCAGACCTGCCTGACAGGGAATGTGTTACTTTTTTGGGTCTTAAAATGAAATATCTAGTGTGATGTTCAACTCTCGTAAAACATTATTATAAACTCATTATCATGCAATAATTTAGAAAGGCAGAATACAGTATGCATGACACGTCAGAAAGGCATTTACTTATCTAGGTATGAAAATTTTGCTTATTTAGAGTAGAGTCATACAACTGGAACATGGAAAAGGTCATTTTTATAGACAGAAGGATTGTTCTTTTATAAAAGATGATGCCTTGCAATTTCAGGAAGCCAAAACTCAGTGTCTGAGGCATCAGTAACAAAGTTCTTGACATCATGAGGTAGAATATTCATGTCAAAATATTCCAAGAAAAGGGTAAAGTGTAAAGACTTAAACAAAACTGAAATTTTACTAAGCGAACACATTGAGTTGATAATTCAAGTTAGTTATTAGCATGTTTTTAGTTTATACAAATATTATACCTATGTTCTTATTCAGTGCTTGGCCAGAGGAAAAACCTACCATTTTTCTTTTCTTTAAAACTTATTTTATATTTACATTATTGATTTATTTTAAATTTAGTTTTTGTGTATTTGTTATTCAATGTTGTGAATATCTGTAACAACATTGTTTGAGCTTATGAGTGGAGAGACGATAACATCACAGTCCTCCCTTGTCCACAAATAGGTGAAATCTATGTTGTAATTATAGTCCATAAGAAATAAAATATTTCTGTCTGGAAGGCAAAGCATATTGAAGAAATGAGGAAAAAAGTGCTGAATTGACAACAAAAAGACAAAAAATACCCTAAAAATAGAAAACAGGTAGAAAAATAAACTTAAGCATTTTCCCCCAAAACACCCTTCCTACTACATTCATCCAAACTGCTCATGTTTTCTGTAGACCACAGTCCTCACAGAAAACTACACAGTAGTAATAAAGGCACAGTGATCCTTTCCTCCGGATCAGAGGCCAGCAAATGTTTTCTTAAAGAGACACATAATAAATATTTTAGATTTTTCAAGTTAAGAGGCAAAAATCAAGGGTACTATGTAGGGACTTCTATAGCCATTTAAAATGTAGCCATTTAAAAATGTAAAAGGTGTTTTAGCTCGTGAACCATACAGAAACAGATGGTAGGCTGATTAATCTTTTATTATGGAATTGGAATTTCAAAATTCTATCCTATATCAGCTATACAATCGATGTTTTATAAAAATTAAATAGGTTAGGTTAGACCTTTAAAAAATTTAAATGTCATTTTTTCCTCAACACCATTGCTACTAGCTATTAAACGTATTATCTTTAAATAAGAAAAGAACACTCAGCCTTAAACTTCAGGAACATTTCCCCATAGGATATCTCCATTGTCTTAACTCAGAATCAATGAGGTAAAAATGAAAAGTTGAACACAGAGCTAATAATAACAACGATATAAACAACATTAATAAGGATGGTGGAGGATGATCAGTGATTCAACATCAATACTTTAAAATTTGATCCTCCAATATGAGATGTCTTTAATGTTATATTAATAGTTGATGTAATTTTAAAAGTTTCAGACGAGATAATAAACATTTAACGATTAATGTTGTAAAAGTGTATGAAAACCTTATTTAGATATTGAGATATACGCTATTGGAGGGAGATTAATATATTTTCACCCAGAAATTCTTGGGCACCCCATCAACTGGGGCAAAGAAGTATATTCTCTTCAAGATTGGAACATACGGGAAGCAAAGACAGCCTTGGCCCATCTTTTTCTGTGCTTTTATCTTAGAAGGAACAGAACTTAGCAATATTTTCCTCCATTGGCATTTATGGAATTATGTAGTTTGTCTTAATTAAGGAAACGAAAAGGAACTCGATATTTTTGTGTGAATCCACGTAGGTGGTAAAATATATAAACAAGACAGGGAAAGATGATAGCGCGAGAAAAACACAGCCTTTTCAAGGAAACTGGAAGCTATAAAGCATCATATGTCATAATTTTGGGGTGGAATGTGATGTGCCAAAGTACTCAGATTTTTTAAAAGTCAGCCATCAAACTCATTAACCAGCGTCCGCAAGCAGATGTTGCCTTGTGCTGTGGTGCTATTTGGTGTGTTCAGGGAAGTGGAGATAGATAGCAGCTTTTCAAATAGAAAGTTGCTACCTAATATAAAAAGTGACTTCTTTCTTGAACCTTATTTGTCATATTATGTTACATCAGATGATTAAACAGAAAGTTAACTGTGTAATGAGACAGGGATACTAAAATGTAAAGGAGAACACACTTTTTTCAGCTTAGATATGTGCCATCGTTTCAGACACAGGTAGCCATTCTGAAATGATGGCAGAATTTTTCATGCAAACCAGCTGCTTGTGAATTAGAATAATGTGAAAGTTAAATAAGTTTGAAAACTTCTCAAAAAAAAAAACAACAAAAAAAAGCAAGAGGCTCCAAGTGATACTTTGCTATTTTAAACAGAGATGTGACTGTTGGTAATGCAGAGTGACTCAGTACCTGGCTTTTTTTTTGCCTACTAAAATGCCCAGGGCCCCTTGTTAATGTGAGCACCCCAACTTTTGGGTTGCTGATGCTTCTCAATACTGTATGTGGTTCTTTTGACAATGGTGCATCTAGATGAGCTTCTAGACCTTCATTAAAGTCTTTGTAGTTTATCTGTCAAAACGGAATGTAATACAGATATTTGCAGAGTAGATAAACTGCATATTTGATTTATTCTGGTAAGAATGAATATATCATTTCAAGGTGAGAAAAATTTATAAGTAAAAATAACCGTTAATAGAAAAAAAATAATGTGGAAATACACAGAGGTGGACCACTGATAAAATCACTTTTTAAAAAATTTATTTTATTTATTTATTTATTTTTGGCTGCATTGGGTCTTCGTTGCTGTGCGCGGGCTTTTCTGTAGTTGCAGAGAGCAGGGGCTACCCTTTGTTGCGGTACATGGGCTTCTCGTTGCAGTGGCTTCTCTTGGTGCGGAGCACGGGCTCTAGTTGTGCAGGCGTCAGTAGTTGTGGCATGTGGGCTTCAGTAATTGTGGCACGTGGGCTCAGTAGTTGTGGCACGTGGGCTCAATAGTTGTGGCTTGTGGGCTCTACAGCGCAGGTTCAGTTGTTGTGGTGCATGGGCTTAGTTGCTCCATGGCATGTGAGATCTTCCCAGACCAGGGCTCGAACCCATGTACCCTGTGTTGGCAGGCAGATTCTTAACCACTGCGCCACCAGGGAAGTCCCACTTTTTGTTTTTAATAGGATTTGTATTGGCTCTCTGCTCTTGAATCATTCTTATGTATATACTGATTGATTTTTTAAACTATTACAACCCAGCCCACAATTAAATATCAGCTTAATTTAATCTTAAAAATTCTAGGTTGGTTCAGACCTAAATGGTTCCAAGAAAGATAATCACTTACTTTATTCTTTTTAAGATCTTGTCAGAAAAGGAATCTCACAAACTTGTGTGGGTTAAATTCTCTTTTTTCTTAGCCTTTGGTTGCAATGTGTTCCCTGGGAAGCTGACTGGGAGGATGCAGTTACATGCAGGACTTTATTAGAGATTGTTCTCTGTATCAACAACTATAGAAGAGAAGAGAAGGCAAGCAAAGAAAGGGAAAGGGACAGGAGGAAGGGGGAGGAGAGGGGAGAGAAAATGGGTTGGGAGTGAGAGTGAAGAGAAGGGACGGAGGGGCAGAGAGCAAAGCGGGAGCAGTGATACTGTCTCAATAACAGAATTATCGCTGGATCTTTACACTGCATACTATATACTATGCTAATAGTTTACATTGTAAACTGTATACTATGCTATATATTCCAGACACTACACTATATGCTGTTTTCTATTCCATATAGTATATATTCTCTATACTATATTAATATGCTATACACTATTCTCTATACTATACTAATTCTATGTATACACTGTATACTAATCACTTTATTCTATATACTATATTATCATACAGTATATATAATAGTTTATACTATATAGTTATATGTAGTTTGTACTATGTATTATACTTTAGAATTTACATCAGTCGTTGGATACTGCTGTCCCAGGAAGAAGGCTTGCAGTTGGCTGAGACAGCTTTCTTTAGTTCAGGGCACTTTCCAAGGTCAGTTTCTGGAGAAGACTGACAGCTAAGGACACCTCTTCTAACAGCTGGGATAGTAAGTCCTGCAGTCCTGAAGGGGGATATGGCTGCTCATCAGAGCGTCCACTACAGCTTTAAAATGAGGAAGATTGTTTTAAGTTCTAATCTACATTACTGCAATAAAATAATTTATATTTTTAAATATTGGAGTACTGGGCAGCTACTTTTCATTATACAGACTACAAATGTCAATCATGAAGCAGAATGAGTTTACTAATATAACTGAAAACCAGATGAACAATCCCAGTCTACTCTTTTTTCTAAGCTTTGAAAACACTTCTCTTGTGTTTCCTTGAATACATTGGTTAAATCTAGACCAAGATTTATTGATTTTGTATAATATTTTTGCAGAGATTATACCAAGAGGACACACTACATAACAATGCTTGAAAGATACTGTTAAAATTTTAACTACCTGGAGGAGACCAGCTATTCAATAGCACGATATCTTTTCATTTCATGGTGGCCTGTGGGCAAGATATGTGTAAGCACATTTTGGGATCATAAAGTAGGATCCCAGGCTATCTATTTAATTGGAAGAGATGAGAACTAGGTATTTAGGGAAGAATAGAATAATTAATTTATTTTACTTGAATTAAAAAAAAGAAAATTATATGGCAATGTAAGAAGCAATGATATGTGCAGAAACATCAGTTCTTTGTGGGACATGCAAGCCCAGCGACCTCCATCAGCTGGCCAAGGGACACTTCATAGAAGCCAGATGAAATAAGGGTGTTTTGTTGACACCTCCATTCATGAGACTATCAACAAATCACTGCTCCAACCCCAGAATGCGTCCCTGAACACAGAGGAAATCACACAACAAGGATTTCCAGTCAATTCTGTAATGGGGACGTAGCTTTCCCTTTTTTTGTGTGACTACTTTGATAGGACCAACTGGAAATATAAGAGTTTGAATTACATGAAGTCTTCAGAAAAATAGTCAATTCTGAAAAATTGGGAAAAATATTTCAGATTTCAGGACACCTTAGAAACACTAGGGATAAATGTGACCTTCAAAGTCTGCCCACATAAGAAGTATTAAAAGTTTCACTCTTTAGGAACCCAGGAAAATTTTTCCTCATTCATATTTTTAATTAATATATAAAGTACTGCCCTGTGTATTGCAAGTTGATGACACCAACCATTCCTTAGAAGGGCAGATGCTTTAAGGGAGCAGAATTGGTAAACCAGAATTATAAAAGATGATCCACTAAGTTATGGGGAGTTTTATTGCAAAGAAATAAAAGAGGCTCTAAATCTGGTTAGATGAACAAATGCCCATTAAAAATGATACCTTCAAGAAGCCTAGATAGCAAGTAATAGTTTAATGATACAACAGTATTATAGTTTGCTAGTGATTGAACTTGCTCTGTGATTTATATATTTTTTTCCAGTGTGAGATAAGAAAATGAGACTTTGGTAAGGACTTGTAGAGGTTATGCTTTTCACTTTTCTGCCTGTAGAATAGTCTGAGAGTGTTTGGTTAAGACTTTCTCTTATTCTCTAGGCAGAAATAAAATTGCTGAACTTTTATAGAAATGTTGACCTCTAAATAATACTTCCAGCCTAGACTGCACGTTCCATAAATCTTGTGCAAAAGTGTGAACTGATCCTTTACCAGCTGCTGGAATTACCTATGCCCAGTGGTAGCAAGCATTTTTTTTTTTTTTTTTTTTTTTTTTGCGGTACGCGGCCCTCTCACTGTTGTGGCCTCTCTCATTACGGAGCACAGGCTCCGGAAGCGCAGGCTCAGCGGCCATGGCTCACGGGCCTACCGCTCCGCGGCATGTGGGATCCTCCCGGACAGGGGCACGAACTCGTGTCCCCTGCATCGGCAGGCGGACTCTCAACCACTGCGCCACCAGGGAAGCCCTAGCAAGCATTTTTAATCCAACATTTTCTGCATCTTTGTCTTTCATTATTTTGTTTACTTTAAATACATAAATGAATATCCATGTGTAAGAAATACGATTATTTTCAAAGATATTTTGTGCCAAAATGGCTAATAAGCAATATGATTTCTATACTTATAAATGAATACTAAAACTATAAATGGGTCCTGCCTTTGGACCCATATCCTACAGAACACACAGATTCTTCCTCCCTACTTATTTATGTTTCTGTGTAAATAAGCAACATTCTTAAACATTCTGGGGTAAGGAATTGAAGTTTCTCTTTTACCTTTATTGTCTAGCCTTTGACTAGCCTCAGGTCTTAGAATCTGAAATGAATCATTAGGTTTTCAGTTGACTTAGACTGAAGAAAGAACCTAATTGCACATTTTTGAAAGATTTTAAATATATAACATCTGCTGTCTTGGCTATAGATGATTTAATTTTTAACACATGCTTCCAAACTTTAATTTTTCTGCAAAGCAGCCGCATCAATTATTAATGCATCTATATTTCCTCAAAGCAAGTCAGACTTAAGATCCTTCATAAATATTTAAGAATACTGCTGCAAAATAAACAGAAACTTTTACTGAACTTTTGAATGCAAGTTTGAGAACCAACTATTGCAAAAGCAACATAAAGCAAGACAGACATGTTAAAGGTTCCAGAGAAGTGAAAAGAGCAGACACTGAAAGAACAGATTTCTGCTATAACCCTCATGGTCTCAATTTTACAATGTGACTCTCATTGACTGCACAGTTAACTAATGGAATTAATGGATGTGGCCAAATTTAACTCAGGCCTGATTCATGATAGCACTTAATTTCTGATGGCTCACTTTTTCTCTTTCTTTCTCTTTCCCTCTCACATACACATTTCCATGTATCCTATACAGTCTTTACCATTAATACTGACCAAGTTACTGAACGAATGAACACATGAATGTATAAAAATAGCTCTAACTTTCCTTTCTTATTATCATTAGCAAGGCTTCTGAGATAGATGTGTTGAATTGTGTCCCTTCTCCCACCCCCTCATGACATATGTTGAAGTTCTCGGGTACCTGTGAATGTGACCTTATTTGATAATAGGGTCTTTGCAGATGTAATCAAGTTTAGATGAGGTCACACTGAATTAGAGTGGGCTCTAATGCAATAGGACTGGTGTCCTTATAGGAAGAGAAGAACCACACAAAAAGACACACAGGGAGAATATCATGTGCTAACAGAGGCAGGGATTGGAGTGATGCATCTACAAGCCAAAGGATGTCATTGTGGGCAATACTAGAAGCTGAGGGAAGGCATGGAACAGATCCTTCCCTAGAGCCTTCAGAAAAAGCATGGCCCCACTGACACCTTGATTTTAGACTTCTAGCCTCCAGAACTGTGAGAGAATGAATTTCTGTTGCTTTAAGCCACTCAGCTTATGGCACTTTGCTACAGGAGCCCTAGGCAACTAATACAGATACTGTAAGCAAATCTATCTTTTTCTCATTAAAAAAAATTATGAAATGAAACATATGTATAATGCATAGCATATATATACAGTTTAACAAATAATTATAAAGCAAGCATCCATCTGACCATCATTCAGGTGAGTAAACAAGATATTTCTAACTTCCTAAAAGGCTCTCTCTCTCTACCCCTTTATTATAGCCTACTCCCTTCCCCCAGGGATAACTCCTGCCTGATAATTGTTAGCTTTTCCTTATAGTTCCATCACCTATGTAATCATATTGTAAACAATATAGTTTAATTTTTGTACTGATAAATCCATTTTTAAAAAAATTATTTATTTTTGGCTGCGTTGGGCCTTCATTGCCGCGCACGGGCTTTCTCTAGTTGCAGCGAGCAGGGGCTACTCTTCGTTGCGGTGCGCGGGCTTCTCATTGCGGTGGCTTCTCTTGTTGCTGAGCACGGGCCCTAGGTGTGCAGGCTTCAGTAGTTGTGGCACGTGGACTCAGTAGTTGTGGCTCACGGGCTCCAAACCACAGGCCAGTAGTTGTGGCTCACAGGCTTGGTTGCTCCGTGGCAGGTGGGATCTTCCCGGACTAGGGCTCGCACTCATGTCCCCTGCATTGGCAGGCGGATTCTTAATCACTGCGCCACCAGGGAAGCCCTGTACTGATAAATCTTAAAATAAGAATATATTCAGATGAACCTACCTGATGAAAACGCATTTTAGAGCTCTGCTTAGGCAAATTCACAAGTTACTAACTGATATATAAAAATTAAAACCAATATTCTGTAAAATCGTATTTTAAATGGGCATATTCATTCAGTTGATTTACTCATTGAACACTTACTATTACTGAGGACATGTCGAGTGAACTTTATCTTTCAGGAATTTTCTAGAATAGAGATTAAAAATAACATCAATAATTCCATTTTAACAAATAAAATTAAATTTTTTATAGTCATACTTAATTGTTGCATCCATACACGTATACACATTGAGAGTTTGCGAGATTTAGTAGTATTCTTTGTAATGTAGAATACTTAGTCCATACAGTGGATTTTACTAATTTATAGATTAACTTTATTGATTCACATAAACAGGAGTGTATAGTTTCAGAGATGCTACACATTTTAATTTTTATTAAGTCACTAGCTTTATCTAGGTGTGTCTAGTTACTGAACTTGCTCTGTTTGTGCGTATGAATTCCTCGTGGTATCTCCATATATATTTATTGGTTTTTTTTTAACATCTTTATTGGTATTTTTTAAATTTATTGTTAATAGAAGGTAAATAAATCTTTGTTTTGATTTCATAGACTGCTTACTGTACTATGTATTTAAGCATTAAAATGTGCTATACTGTTAATGAGGACATAAAGGGATTCAAGGTAGTTTACTTTAACACTGAAATGTTTGTCAGTAGATACATCAGAAGTTTTGCAAGGCACCAGAGCAAAAGTATTTTCTGCCTTTTGAGAAACTCATGGTCCCCAGGAGAAAAGAATGGGCTGGCTAATGATTATAATATAATAATGCATCTGTAGTCCAGAAAAATTTTAAGTGCATATTGTAGTCCAGAGAAGAAAATCAATGAAAGCTACCTAAAGAGAAAGAAATTGGTGCACATAGGGAATGGCATTTAAAAAGCCATTCTTGTGTCTTGAAGAACAAGAATTTACAGACAGGACATCATAAAGTCGAAGAAGGGCAAAAGTGTATGGTCTGCATTGGATTTTTTAATGACAGGAAATACACCTAGATAACATTTATCTGTAAATATAAATGATCATTATTATTACCTTAAGCCAACTTTTAGTTGGTCTTGGAAAGTCACCAAATTTATTGATTATTATTTAGTTAACAGAAAATATAACTGACATGTAATTTGGTTGACTCTCTCACTATCACAGCATTATTTCTAAATCCAGAACCCCTGGTACTGCACATTGCCAACTGCAAACTATTTCTCAAAAACATTAATTAAAAGGGTAATACAAAGTTCACTAATTTTTAAGGATTACATTTCTGAATTTTTAATATGAGAACTAAATTAATGCCTTTCTTATAAGGATAGGTCAATATGTGTTAGAAGTTTTAGTTCAGTGTAATTATCAAGTTTTCTTAAATTGCTCTTAAACCTGTCTTTGCCAAAGACTTTGAAATTTGACCTTGCTATTGACTCAGTCAGCATTTCTTAAACATGGGCCAGTGAACCTCCATGAAATTTACCACCATAGTTGGGAGGCCATTTAGTTTTCTAGGGTTTTTAAAAATTTTAGAGGATCATGAAATGGAAATATAGAAAAAAAGCACTTTTTATAGATTAAAATACTGTTTTATAAAATGTTATTTAAAATGTAGTTGTAACAAAATTAATACATTAAAGATTGTAAGTAATTAGGTGATCAGTTATCTACATCCCCCAAAATTTATGTTCTTGGTAGCTTGAAAAGGAGGAATATTTTCATACCAAATACTACACATGCCTAAGTATAAAGTAGCTCTATAAGGCAATCATACATCCTTTATATTTGGCTTTTTTTCAAACATGCTTTTTTTATGTGCCTCTTTCTTCAAGGATTCTGATCCCTTTAAAAAATTCTTTAACTACTTTATAGTTCTTTTCCAATAATTTGATTAATTTAAATTCCTGAAATTAAACTTCCTCAGTCCCTCCCATGAGGAAACTTGCACAACCGTCTTAGATAGACTCATCCACCAGAGGGCAGAGAGCAGAGGCAAGAAGAACTACAATCGTGCAGCCTGTGGAACAAAAATCACATTCACAGAAATATAGACATGATGAAAAGGCAGAGGGCTATGTACCAGATGAAGGAACAAGATAAAACCCCAGAAAAACAACTAAAAGAAGTGGAAATAGGCAACCTTCCAGAAAAAGAATTCAGAATAGTGATAGTGAAGATGATCCAGGACATCGTAAAAAGAATGGAGGCAAAGATTGAGAAGATGCAAGAAATGTTCAACAAAGACCTAGAAGAATTAAAGAACAAACAAACAGTGATGAACAACACAATAACTGAAATGAAAACTACACTAGAAGGAATCAATAGAAGAATAACTGAGGCAGAAGAACGGATAAATGACCTGGAAGACAGAATGGTGGAATTCACTACCATGGAACAGAATAAAGAAAAAAGAATGTAAAGAAATGAAGAGAACCTAAGAGACCTCTGGGACAACAGTAAATGCAACAACATTCGCATTATAGGGGTCCCAGAAGGAGAAGAGAGAGAGAAAGGACCCGAGAAACTATTTGAAGAGATTATAGTCGAAAATTCTCTAACATGGGAAAGGAAATAGCCACCAAGTCCAGGAAGTGCAGAGAGTCCCACATAGGATAAACCCAAGGAGAAACACGCCAAGACACATAGTAATCAAATTGGCAAAAATTAAAGACAATGAAAAATTATTGAAAGCAGCAAGGGAAAAATGACAAATAACATACAAGGGAACTCCCATAAGGTTAACAGCTGATTTCTCAGCAGAAACTCTATAAGCCAGAAGGGAGTGGCATGATATACTTAAAGTGATGAAAGGGAAGAAACCACAACCAAGATTACTCTACCCGGCAAGGATCTCATTCAGATTTGATGGAGAAATCTGTTGTTTGCTTGACAGACAAGCAAAAGCTAAGAGAATTCAGCACCACCAAACCAGCTCTACAACAAATACTAAAGGAAATTCTCTAAGTGAGAAACACAAGAGAAGCAAAGACCTACAAAAACAAACCCAAAACAATTAAGAAAATGGTCATAGGAACATACATATCAATAATTACCTTAAACGTGAATGCATTAAATGCTCCAACCAAAAGACACAGCTTGCTGAATGGATACAAAAACAAGACCCATATATATGCTATCTACAAGAGACCCACTTCAGATGTAGGGACACATACAGACTGAAAGTGAGAGGATGGAAAAAGATATTCCAGGCAAATGGAAATCAAAAGAAAGCTGGAGTAGCAATACATATCAGATAAAATAGACTTTAAAATAAAGAATGTTACAAGAGACAAGGAAGGACACTACATAATGATCAAGGAATCAATCCAAGAACAAGATATAACAATTATAAATATATATGCACCCAACATAGGAGCACTTCAATACTTAAGGCTAACAGCTTTAAAACAGGAAATCGACAGTAACACAGTAACAGTGGGGGACTTTAACACCTCACTTACACCAATGGACAGATCATCCAAACAGAATATTAATAAGGAAACACAAGCTTTAAATGACACAATAGACCAGATAGATTTAATTGATATTTATAGGACATTCTCTCCAAAAGGAGCAGATTACACTTTCTTCTCAAATGCGCATGGAACATTCTCCAGGATAGATCATATCTTGGGTCACAAATCAAGCCTCAGTAAATTTAAGAAAATTGAAATCATATCAGGAATCTTTTCTGACCACAACGCTATGGGAATAGAAATGAATTAAAGGGAAAAAAACGTAAAAAACACAAACACATGGAGGCTAAACTATACATTATTAAATAACCAAGAGATCACTGAGGAAATCAAAGAGGAAATCAAAAAATACCTAGAGACAAATGACAATGAAAACACAATGATCCAAAATCTATGGGTTGCAGCAAAAGCAGTTCTAAGAGGGAAGTTTATAGCTATACAAGCCTACCTCAAGAAACAAGAAAAATCTCAAATAAACAATCTAAACTTACACCTAAAGGAACTAGAGAAAAAAGAAAAAACAAAACCCAAAGTTAGCAGAAGGAAAGAAATCATAAAGATCAGAGCAGAAATAAATGAAATGGAAACAAAGAAAATAATAGCAAAGATCAATAAAACTAGAACCTCATTCTGTGAGAAGATAAACAAAATTGATAAACCATCAGCCAGACTCATCAAGAAAAAGAGGGAGAGGACTCCAATCAATAAAATTAGAAATGAAAAAGAAGAAGTTACAACAGACACCGCAGAAATACAAAGCATCCTGAGAGACTACTTACAAGCAACTCTATGCCAATAAAATGGACAACCTGGAAGAATTGGACAAATTCTTAGAAAGGTATAACCTTCCAAGACTGAATCAGGAAGAAATAGAAAATATGAGCAGACCAATAACAGAGTAGTGAAATTGAAACTGTGATTAAAATCTTCCAACAAAACAAAAGTCCAGGACCAGATGGCTTCACAGGCGAATTCTATCAAACATTTAGAGAAGAGCTAACAGCGATCTTTCTCAAACTTGCAAAAAAATTGTGGAGGAAGGAACACTGCCAAGCTCATTCTATGAGGCCACCGTCACCCTGATACCAAACCAGACAAAGATATTATAAAAAAAGAAAATTACAGACCAATATCACTGATGAATATAGATGCCAAAATCCTCAACAAAATACTAGCAAACAGAATCCAACAACACATTAAAAGGATCATACACCATGATCAAGTGGGATTTATCCCAGGGATGCAAGGATTCTACAATATACTTAAATCAATCAATGTGATGCACCATTTTAACAAATTGAAGAATAAAAACTACTTGATCATCTCAATAGATGCAGAAAAAGCTTTTGATAAAATTCAACACCCATTTATGATAAAAACTCTCCAGAAAGTGGGCATAGAGGGAACCTACCTCAACATAATAAAGGCCATATATGACAAACCCACAGCCAACATCATTCTCAATGGTGAAAAACTGAAAGCATTTCCTCTAAGGTCAGGAGCAAGACAAGGATGTCCACTCTCACCATTATTATTTACCGTAGTTTTGGAAGTCCTAGCCACAGCAATCAGAGAAGAAAAAGAAATAAAAGGAATCCAAATCGGAAAAGATGAAGTAAAACTGTCACTGTTTGCAGATGATATGATACTATACATAGAGAATCCTAAAGATGCCACCAGAAAACTACTGGAGAGAATCAATGAATTTGGTAAAGTTGCAGGATACAAAATTGATGCACAGAAATCTCTGGCATTCCTATACACTAATGATGAAAAATCTGAAAGAGAAATTATGGAAACAATCACATTTACCATTGCAACTAAAAGAATAAAATACCTAGGGAGACAAAAGACCTGCATGCAGAAAACTATAAGACACTGATGAAAGAAATTTAAGATGATACCAACAGATGGAGAGATATACCATGTTCTTGGATTGGAAGAGTCAATATTGTGAAAATGACTATACTGCCCAAAACAATCTACAGATTCAATGCAATCCCTATCAAATTACCAGTGGCATTTTTTACAGAACTAGAACAAAAAATCTTAAAATTTGTATGGAGACACAAAAGACCCTGAATAGCCAAAGTGGTCTTGAGGGAAAAAAGCGGAGCTGGAGGAATCAGACTCCGTGACTTCAGACTATACTACAAAGCTACAGTAATCAAGCGAATATGGTACTGGCATAAAACCAGAAATATAGATCAATAGAGCAAGATAGAAAGCCAGAGATAAGCCCACGCACCTATGGTCAACTAATCTATGACAAAGGAGGCAAGGATATACAATGGAGAAAAGACAGTCACTTCAATAAGTGGTGCTGGGAAAACTGGACAGCTACATGTAAAAAAATGAAATTAGACCACTCCCTAACACTATACACAAAAATAAACTCAAAATGGATTAGAGACCTAAATGTAAGACCGGACACTATAAAACTCCTAGAGTAAAACATAGGAAGAACACTCTTTGACAGAAATCACAGCAAGATCTTTTTTGATCCACCTCCTAGAGTAATGGAAATAAAAACAAACATAAACAAATGGGACCTAATGAAACTTCAAAGCTTTTGCGCAGCAAAGGAAACTATAAACAAGACGGAAAGACAACCCTCAGAATGGGAGAAAATATTTGCAAATGAATAAACAAAGGATTAACATACAAAATATATAAACAGCTCATGCAGCTCAATATTAAAAAAACAAATAACCCAATCCATAAATGGGCCGAAGACCTAAATAGACATTTCTCCAAAGAAGACATACAGATGGCCAAGAAGCACATGAAAAGCTGCTCAACATCACTAATTATTAGAGAAATGCAAATCAAAACTACAGCGAGGTATCACCTCACACCAGTTAGAATGGGCATCATCAGAAAATCTGTAAACAACAAATGCTGGAGAGGGTGTGGAGAAAAGGGAACCCTGTTGCACTGTTGGTGGGAATGTAAATTGATACAGCCACTATGGAGAACAGTATGGAGGTTCCTTTAAAAACTAAAAATAGAATTACCATGTGATCCAGCAATCCCACTACTGGGCATATACCCAGAGAACACCATAATTCAAAAAGACACATGCACCCCAATGTTCATTGCAGCACTATTTACAAAGCCAGGTCATGGAAGCAACCTAAATGCCCATCGACAGATGAATGGATAAAGAAGATGTGATACATATATACAATGGAATGTTAGTCAGCCATAAAAAAGAACGAAATTGGGTCATTTGTTGAGTCGTGGATGGATCTAGAGACTGTCACACAGAGTGAAGTAAATCAGAAAGAGAAAAACAAATATCGTATATTAATGCATAAATGTGGAACCTAGAACAATGGTACAGATGAACCGGTTTGCAGGACAGAAATTCAGACACAGATGTAGAGAACAAATGTATGGACACCAAGGGGGGAAAGCGGTGGGGGATGGGGCTGGTGGTGTGATGAATTGGACAATTGGGATTGACATGTGTACACTGATGTGTATAAAATTGATGACTAATAAGAACCTGCTATATAAAAAAATCAATTCAAAAAATTCGAAAATTCAAAAAAAATAAATAAATAATGTGCTCATCCTTAATTTTTTTTTTTTCCCCCCTGGGTTGCAGAAATGTTCTTAGATGGCAGTTTCTTAGAGCTTTGTGTGTTTCCTCAGTTTGTATTAGTTTTTATGTTAGTTTTTCAACTTGATATTTCCATGTAACCCTAATAATACAAATGCAAATTTCACACCTAGGATAGCACAGGTTTAAGGTTTGAATTTCTCTTATTAGACTCTATCCACATACTATCCCCACCCACTATCTTCTTTTGCTCAACTCTGGTAGAGATTAGCTTTCCTTGTGGATTCCCTAAACTAATGGCTATTTTCAGTATCAGTCAGATGCAGCCTTTCCATATTTCTGGCTTTTTATGCAGGGTCTTACATCTAGCTTTCTACCTTGCACAAACCCAAGGTTATTCAATTTCCATGTGAGTGGTAAACTTCCTCCGGCCAATATCCAAGTCTCTTTGACCTTCTGCAGCATTAGCTTATGTGTTCTTTATTCTGGCTTTGACTCCCGTCTTCATTTTTAAAAACTTCTAGTATTTATTTCAAGCATGACAATATTTTAAATATTTTGGTATGCTTCATACTTTCTATATAATTGTTGCCAAGGGCTGAGAAAGAGGAAAGAGAGGGTGTATTTTTCAAGTTGCTAAATTGCTAGAACTAGAATTAGATATTTTGGGTAAAGTTATGGAACGATTTGGGGATGACCCTGTCAGAGAAGGTTTTACAGTGTAAATAACTGAGAGATAAGTAGCAGAGGATGATGGTGGAAGGATGGGGTAGATATAACTTTTCTGGTAAGAGTGGAAAATTAAGGAACAAGTCAGAAGAGTCTTAGGGACATATGAACATGTAAGAACCAGTAGAGAAAGAGGTGTCAGTGAGGGAGATAGAGCAGCCAGATACTGAAGTAAGAGATTCAGGAAACTGCCATCACCAAAACCTCGGGCGGGGGAGATTTCAGGAAAAAGTAGGGTACAGAACAGTGTTAGGGATCATAACTGGGAAAAGCTCATTGGATTTGGCATCCAGACAGTTATTAGCAATCTTCCTCACTTCAGTTGACAGCAACCCTATCCTTTCAGTGCTTAACCAAACAACCTGAAGCCATCTTTGACTTATGGAGCTCTTTCTCACAAGACAGATATCCAATTCATCAGGAAATTCTATTTGCCTGGCCTTCAAAATGTATCCGTACTGGACTACTTCTTTCCACTACTCTATTTAAAACAAAAACTGAGTCTCTCCCTTCCATTCCCAACTATTCCAATACTGGTTACTCTGCTCTTATTTTCCCACAGTATTTCTTATACTAGATAGTTTCCTCATTTATTACAATGATTACTTATTGTCTGTCTTCTCTCACTAGAATATGAGTTCCATGAGGGCAGGGCTCCTCTTCTGTGTTCCAAGGGCTTAGAGCATCAGCACCTGGCACATAATAGTCACTTGATATATGTTGAATAAACACATTATACTTTTGTTGTGTATTTAACTAAAATTTGATTCAAGTTTATAATTGGAGCTGTATATTTTAGGTCTATGAACCAAATTCAATTCTAGAATGAATTCAAGCAGTATTTTAGTAAAAAACAATCTTTTATCCTGTTATAACAATTCTGTGCTCAAGAATTGCTACATTCATCATATCCCAGAAATTAGAGTCCACATACTACTACTAGAAGCAATTTTTATCTTGTGCTCTAATTAAATTAAATACTTTAGCCAAAGTTTTAAATTATGAGATTAAAAATATTCACAGAAAAAAAAAAAAAGCCTGGTGGGTCTTCCCTGGTGGCGCAGGGGTTGAGAGTCCGCCTGCCAATGCAGGGGACACGGGTTCGTGCCCCAGTCCGGGAAGATCCCACATGCTGCGGAGCGGCTGGGCCCATGAGCCGTGGCCGCTGAGCCTGTGCGTCCGGAGCCTGTGCTCTGCAACGGGAGAGGCCACGATAGTGAGAGGCCCGCATACCGCAAAATAATATATATATATATATATATTCACAGAAATGAATACTTTATGTAACATTACTTCTAAGTGCTTATCCAGTAAACAAGAATATTCAAATTACAAAAAAAGAGTGCATATATTCAAGGACTCACAACATGTTCTTTGGACAAGCTCATTCAACACACATTATTGTTGAATGTATGTAGACATTTAAATAATAAGGTTGTGACATGAATACAATTTTTCATTGATGCAAAATATAAATTTATTCCATTATATCAGCAATTCATATAGAATCTCTTTGTCACAAGGCATTTAAAATATTATTTTTTCCTGAAAAATCCTAATAAGAACTTCTAGCCTCTCTTTGACTGGAAGTTAAGAAACTGACCTCACACTTTCTTCCTTTCTTCCCTCCCTCCCTCCATCACTTCTTTTTTCTTTATTTTTGGTCTTACCCCCCACCTCACATCTTTATTCATTGACTGAAGAGTCAATGCCTATTCTAGAAATGAGCAAATGAAATTACAATGAACTACTATGCTTAACTTGTCCTGCAGAGTTCACTGCACAGTTTTGGTTCATCATTATTTTCCAATAGATCGTGCTTCTTCGATGAATATAATTGCATTGACTTCCTACCAAGTAGTGTAATTCTCAACTTCTTCTCTCTCACACCTCTCTTACACATCTAGGAATCGAGCCCACATCCATTTTCTAATCATCAGAGCTGAAACTCATTTGTAGTTCCCTCAGCATTCAGATCATTTGTCTCTTGGGCTCAGGGGTCTATTTATTTTCTATTGCTTGGCCACTTGAAACCTCAGAATAGAGACTTCAAAGGCTGTGATCTGTGGCTTTTCTTATGACTTGCACATGCTAAGCTTACTGGGTGTATTAACATCACACCTTGGACACAAACAAATGAAACAAGATGAAAACAAGTGAAAACAAGATCCAGAACTCTAAAGACATTACTGTTGATGCAAGTTAATAGAGAGAAATCAACCCAGCCGAGTAATGTAAAAGCAGCTCTTGCTCTTTGCTCATTCAGATATCGAATCAAGAAAACACTAAAGTCTAATTTCCTTTTTTCGTTGCAAGTTTTACCATCTCTTAAAGCCCTGTAATTCAATCTTGAAAAATTTTGAATGTTAAAGTTGATTTTCAAAATTTAAAAGAAAATATAGACTCCTTTTCTGGCTAGAAGCACATCAAGTTTGAAAATGGTGAGAAAAAGCATTATGTCTTTCTCTTCCTTTTCCTTTTCCTTTCTCTCTCTCCTCACTCCCTTTTTTCTGTCTCCTCCATTCCTTTCTCCTTGTCTTATTCTTTTAATCCCTTGTCCCCCCAAATATTTATGTGAATGAAGCAAACTATATTCCAATTTGATAATTTGGCATTTTGAATTTTTAATTGCATCTTTTCTCCATGAAAATTTTAGAGTGAATTTATCTTGGGGGTTGAAATTACTCCACTTCTTGAAACATAGTGAAGGCTAACAACATAAGCATATCCATGACATTTTCACCTGCTGTCAATATAATTTGGTTACAGTGATAAACAAATATATTTAAGATAACAATAAGCTAAAACCTATAGATAACGTAGCTTATTTTCAAAGGAGACATATGGATGGCTAATAGGTACATGAAAAGATGTTCAACATTACTAATTATCAGGGAAATACAAATCAAAACCACATTGAGATATCACCTCGCACCTATCAGAATGGCATCATCAAAAAGAAAACAAACAACAAGTGTTGGTAAGGATGTGGAGAAAAGGGAACCTTTGTACACTGTTCATGGGAATGTAAATTGGTGCACCCATATGGAAAACATTATGGATGTTCATCAAAAAATTTAAAAAAGAACTATTTTATGATTCAGCCATTCTACTTCTGGGTGTTTATCTAAAGAACAAAAAAACACTAACTCAAAAAGATATCTGTACCCCCATGGTCATTGCAGCATTATTTACAATAGCCAACATATGGAAACAACCTAAGTGTCCATTGATGGGTGAATGAATACAGAAAAAATACCTATATAAGCGGAATATTATTGTCATGAAAAAGAATGAAATCTTGCCATTTGTGACAACATGGATGGACCTTTAGGGCATTGTGCTAAGTGAAATAAGTCAGACAGAGAAAGACAAATACCCTATGATCTCACTGAAATGTGGAATCTAAAAGACAAATAAACAAAACACATACCAAAAAAACCCCCAAAAGCTAAGCTTACAGGTACAGAGAACAGATTAGTGGTTGCCAGAGGCAGGGAGTGGAGAGTGAGTGAAATGGGTGAAGGGGGTCAAAGGTACCTTCCAGTTGTAAAATAAATAAGTCATCTGCTTATAGTTAGTGTACAGCATGGTGCTTATAGTTAATAATACTGTATTGCATATTTGAAAGTTGTTAAGAGAATGAATCTTAAAAGTTCTCATCACAAGAAAAAAAAGTTTGTAACTATATATAGTGATGGAGATTAACTAGACTTACTGTGGTAATAATTTTGCAATATATACAAATACTGAATCATTTTGTTGTACATCTGAAACTAATATAATGTTATATGTCAATTATGCCTAATTAAAAGAAAACATAGTAGCATATACAATTCAGTTTCATTTTTATTAGAAATAAAAGTCAAATAGGACAGCAGATCTTTGTATTTACATAGTAGAAAAAGAACACATTTTAAACAACATTTTCAAAGTATAAATATAGAAAACATTTGTAAAGCTTAATATAATTTTGTGATAATTTCTAGAATTATGCTACTCCTCCAAGTATGGTGATAATGTTGTAAAAAGTTGATAACTTCAGTAATGATTGCCAAATTATCTTATTTAATGAAACCAGAGTGATGCCAAAATTATTCGTTTCATTGTGCAATTTTTTCATAATTTTAAATAGTGACCTTCTGTCAAACAACTAAAAATCCCAATGAAAGAGTATGTTTTCTTTGAAATCATTCTTTTCTATTCTCTGTACCCTTTCTTCACATCTTGTTTGCTGATAGTGGAATAGAAGGGGATTGGGAAGCTGAAGTTGAGAAAAACTAATTTTTGGAAATTTGTATCATATTGAAAATCAAATTAATGAACATAGGTGATTCCAGATCATACCAGAATTTCTACAGTTCCCCAACAAGTTACTTCTTAACCTAGAAAAGCTCCTTTGTATAGCTAATAATCATAAACCTACATTCTCTAGAGAGTTGTTTGAACTTGTTCTTTCTTGTCATATGAGAATTGTACATACAAGAGGAAAAAAGTAACATGACAAGGTCGCCAGTCCTATAACTTGTCCATGTGCAAATATTTGCTGATGAATTCAAAGAAGGTAGACTTGACCTTTAACATGAAGCTCTGATGGAAACCAAGCGAGAAACAAAACCCATGTTGTACCACCTGTATTATTTTAATCATCAGTATCTATGTAAATCTACTAAATACAGTGCTTCAGCCCTTAAGCATTTTATAGTTTAGTCATCTGTATTATCTTTATTTTATTGTCATAATATCTATACCTCATAATATTTAGATATTAAAAATAATATATCTTAAGTGATGCTTATAAGCTATATATGTCTGAAATAAGGGCAAGCAAACCTCAGAAACAGAAGATATCTTTTGGGGAGGATATGGGATTAAAAAGGTACACAAAATAGCATGTTTTGTAAAAAAATTTTGCTTTCTTATATCTTAGTGCTTTAATGTAGTTCTATATTTATATTTTTCTTTGTGACTTTATTAAAAAATAAACAGCTAATGTGTTTCCTGTTTTCCCATTTAATTGCCCCTATAGGCTTTGCTACAAAAAATAATCTTAGAGAAGCAAAGCTTCAGGCTTTTTCTAATTTCTATTTAGTCTCCCTCTGTGTAGATCCAAGTCACAGCCCAGCAAATAGTACAAATTTTTTTTTTTCTGAACTTCCTTATGGTACCTTCACTAACCCATTGTTAATTGCACAATATATTTAGTTAATCAAAGATTTTACTGGTTATATTTCCCAACTGAACCTTTACTTGTTTTTCTTGCAAAACTCCAATCTCGATTTTCCATTTGAAAATGATAATCATGACTAGGAATAAAGTGATTTTGCTAGGCTACTTGGAGAAGTATGCAGTGGTTTCGACTGCCTCTATATCCCAGTTTTTTGTTTTTTTGGTTTTTTTGCGGTACGCGGGCCTCTCATTGTTGTGGCCTCTCCCGTTGCGGAGCACAGGCTCCGGACTCGCAGTTTCAGCGGCCATGGCTCATGGGCCCAGCCGCTCCGCGGCATGTGGGATCTTCCTGGACCGGATCTTCCTGCGCCACCAGGGAAGCCCTATATCCCAGTTTTTGAAACTCTCTGCACTTCTTTGAAATCAGCTCTCTTCTTGGAAAAAGCTATGCTGCTGTTCAGGCTCTGCTCTTTAATCAACAGCAAAAATCATGCAAAATAAACTTTATAAGTTTACATAAATATAGTAGTACTTTGTCATTTTAAGCATGAGCAATTCTGTAACAAAAGCATAATTTATTCAGTCATGCAATTATCTTTTTATTGAGAGCCCTGTAAGGTGGACATGAAGACTACCAAAGCAGGAGCTCTGCCCTCCAGGAGCCCACAGTCTAGCGGAGGTCTCAAAGATACACACACGGTTACAAAACAACTAAGTAAGGGGTATTGATGACAGAAAAATGCACCGGCTCTGGAGTGACTGTCCTTCTTGTCTGGGTGTCAAATGTCAGAGAAAATTGTATGAAGATTGTAATGTTTTGGCATCCACGTGAAGACAGAGAAAGAATTGACTGAGAGAGAAGGGTGAAGGGAAGCATTCAGTCACAAAAAGCTGAGGACACACAGGCTTACTGCAAAGAGATTGATGCTTAAGTTTGCATGGCTCCTTCACTGGCGTGGGCTCCTTCCAAGGTGAAAAACATCAGAGGTGGCACAGTAGAGCAAATGGGCCAGTTGAGGAATGTAAAAAAGCTGTGGGAATTTGAACCAGATCTCATGTAAATCATTTAATCTTTTTGTGCCTCCATTTTGCCATCTTTATTTTCATCTCTATCACAGGGCCAATTAACTGCAAGAATCCAGCTGGAAAATTCTAACAATATTTAGCTATATAACAACATTTACTAGGTTGAATTTTTAGGGCTCCCTGACTACCGTGATTCTTTTACATCGTCTTGTCTACTTCCTTCATCCTACCCTTATCCACCAAATAGCCGGGTTACCCCACAGTTCACTACCTATTCCCCCTCTTAAAGGCTAAAATTGTCTATGATTTCAGTCAACTTTGTCCCTGAGTTACTTATAGAAAGAAACAGTTTCATTTTACCACAAAGGACAAGAAGCTCAAATGTTGAAATAAATTTTCTTTGTTCTTATTTATTTTGGATTGGGAGAGGCATTAGTAAGAGCCTTGTTCTTCAAAGTCCTTAACCTCACAACAATTCTAGAGTTTCCCAGTCTTTCATCTCCTCTTGGAAAAAGCTGTTTTTAATTCAGAAACAATAGAAAATTTGTCCTTAAACAATCCAGAGGGAATTCATAGAAAGACTTGTCTGTTTAAAGGAAATAAGAAGAAAGAGTATTAAACAAATCATATTTCATCCATGAACTATTTCAAGAATCTGTTTTTTAAAACAAAAAAGCCAAGTTTTACTGAAAATTCCTCTAGTTCTTAACTTTCCTTGTATTAAAGGTGCCCTTTCTTCCTCTGACTATACAGCTCATGGATAGTGAGCTCATAGAAAACAGGAGAGAGAGAGAGAGAGAGAGAGATTTTAAAAGACGAATACTTACAGGTAGCTTGGTTATGAGAAGGTAGAGTATTTATGAAGACAAAATTGATAATCTGATAATCTGCTAATATACTGCTTTGATACAACTTGCAGTCCTATTATATCCTACCATGTGTGAATCCATCACAAGCAGTCTTACCCCAGTCTCAAGGTTGACTGTAGGACACATGCTTTGAGCTAATGTCACACAGGAGATCAGCTATTTCTCACTGTGGTCCCGCCATTGGCACCTTGCAGAGAGCTTGTTAACAGCACCACTGCAGAGTGGATTGGCTTATCATTAAATACTTGCCTAAAATAGTGCCCAGATTTTGCTTTATGTCATCAAATACTAGAAAATTCCACACTTACAGGTGGGATAGCTGAAGAATGGAATCAATATCTAGATACAGGAATAGAAATTAAAATGGATTTTGGCTTAGATCATAGCATATCGAGATAACTTTCATTCCAAGGTTTTTCAATTGAATGCAGTTATTATAAGCATGTAGAAGAAAAAAAATGTTCCTGGGTTTTTATGTTCGTTTTGTCCTGGAAAAAATTGAAAAATAGCTGACTTACCATTTTCTTCCTTTTTTTTTTTTGCAAAAGAAGAAAGGCCTTCAGAGTTGAAGTACTGGTGACCTTTCAAAGGAATTATGCAGGCAGACATGCAGGGCTGTTCTAATGCTGATGGTGTGGTACAATCAGTTTTACTTGAAGAAGAGCCCTCTAGGCTGCAGGGTAACTAGCTTAATAGCTTTTCAAGAGGACAAATCTGATACAAGACCTTAAAATGCACTTTACGTATTTAAGTATTAAATGGGCGCATGGGGGAACTCCTGTGGTTGCACCGAGGTGGATAAAGACACATTGCAGATATGGGCAGCTATGACTTGCTACACTCCCACCTGCACAGATATTGCCCTGCTTGCCAGCCAGTTTGGATTTGTGAATTGGCAGCTTTTCCTCAAGTCCAAGTCCAGGGTACTCTGTATGAAGCTAGTTGCCTTGGAAATACATCTGCTTTCTCTTTGTTTTACATGCTCATTTTTCTCACCTTTTGCCCACTTCGCTTGGTTAAATTATCCTTGAACATCACCACTAGAATACTGAGGGCTGCCTCTACCCGGAGCCTGGAGGGTTTTTTACTATCAGATGTTATCTCCATTGGTAGGAGCCAGGAGAAGCGGTCTGAGTACAGCACACTGAAATGTAGCTGCGACTGTGGCTCTAGTTTAAAGATAACTTCAGTCTTGGTGTAAAATGTTATTTTGTGCATGTAAATTTGAGGGATATTATAGCATTGTGCTTAAGCGCCCTACCTCTTCTTTGCAGGCCTACCTCTTCTTTGCAGACCTATTTAACTTTTTCAAGCCTCAGTGTTGTCATCTGGAACTCAGGAATTAAAATGATATTTATCTCATAGTGTTGTGATGATTAAATAGTCTAAGCAAAGTGGTCAGCACAGAGCCTGGCACATAGTTCTCAATAAACAATGGTTATTTTTTTACTGAATAAACCAAAGATGCTTTCTATTTCTTAACTATTTTATTAGGCAATTGCACTATCTTTGTGTTTAACTTAATTTTATTTTTACTTTAAAAAAAATTAAGAGAAGCATTGCCTCCATCAGTTGCAATGAACTTACATTTATTAAAAAGATAAAACAAAAATATTTGACTGATTTCTGGGGCAGTGGAGGTAGAGAAGGTGAAGTCGCATGAGCCAGTAAATGGTTCTGGAATCAATGCAGAAGTTGCCTAATCTTGGACTAGAACACTCTAGAGGAAAGAGGCTAGATCAAAAGTCACAAACAGAGCTCACCATTGGAGGAGAGGTCTTGGTAAGTTATGAAACACAGGCAGAGAAAGAGAAAATTTCCAAACCCAAAGGTCTAACACAGCTATGAGACTTATCAGAATAACTTTTTTTTTTTCCTCCTGAAGCACGGGTGAAGTCTGATAATAGTTATTTATTCATTCAGCAAACATGTAGCAAGTATTAATAAACACTAGGAAGTTGTCCTATTGACTCTCTTTCTGGCTTTGCACTAAGTGTGAGAGATAGAAAGGCAAGTTAGGGTCTCTGCCCACAAAGAAGGCAGAGTAGGTAATTTTATTAGTTATAGAATAATATAATTCTAAGAAAATTCTTCATTTTATAGAAGGGATGAAAGGAGGCATTGAGATAATGATTCTATTATATCAGTAAGAATAACCAGTGAGAACTGCTATTTTTAAAATCTAAATTAAGTACTTTTTGATTATTAGCTATCAAAGCACATTATAAAGTTACAAGAATTCAAACAGCTTGGTGGGGTCGTGAGACCAAAGATCAGTGGAACAGAAGAGCTAGCAGACAAGATTGTTAGAAAGGCATGGTTTTGATGTCTGAAGGGGCCAGTGTTGTGATACTGTATCTGTGAGCAAGAGGTTCTAAAGCAACTACCTGGATGTATTTTTTTCTTTAATAGATCTTATTCTATTCATTTAATAACTGGGACATACAAAAAAGGGACTACGTATTGAGAAATCTCACTTACTCTGATGTCAATCAGTGTGTATTTTCTTTATTTTTTTAAACATCTTTATTGGAGTATAATTGTTTACAATGGTGTGTTAGTTTCTGCTTTATAACAAAGTGAATCAGTTATGCATATACATATGTTCCCATATCTCTTCCCTCTTGCGTCTCCCTCCCTCCCACCCTCCCTATCCCACCCCTCTAGGTGGTCATGAACCACCAAGCTGATCTCCCTGTGCTATGCGGCTGCTTCCCACTAGCTAGCTATTTTACGTTTGGTAGTGTATACATGTCCATGCCACTCTCTCACTTTGTCAAAGTTTACCCTTCCCCCTTTCTATATCCTCAAGTCCATTCTCCAATAGGTCTGTGTCTTTATTCCCATCTTACCCCTAGGTTCTTCATAACCTTTTTTTTTATTTTCTTAGATTCCATATGTATGTGTTAGCATATGGTATTTGTTTTTCTCTTTCTGACTTACTTCACTCTGTATGACAGACTTTAGGTCCATCCACCTCACTACAAATAACTCAGTTTCGTTTCTTTATATGGCTGAGTAATATTCCATTGTATATATGTGCCACATCTTCTTTATCCATTCATCTGTTGTTGGACACTTAGATTACTTCCATGTCCTGGCTATTGTAAATAGAGCTGCAATGAATATTTTGGTACATGACTCCTTTTGAATTATGGTTTTCTCAGGGTATATGCCCAGTAGTGGGATTGCTGGGTCATATGGTAATTCTATTTTAAATTTTTTAAGGAACCTCCATACTGTTATCCATTGTGGCTGTATCAATTTGTATTCCCACCAACAGTGCAGCAGTGTTGCATTTTCTCCACACCCACTCCAGCATTTATCTTTTCAAGATTTTTTGATGATGGCCATTCTGACTGGTGTGAGATGATATCTCATTGTACTTTTGATTTACATTTCTCTAATGATTAGTGATGTTGAGCATCATTTCATGTGTTTGTTGGCAATCTGTATATCTTCTTTGGAGAAATGTCTATTTAGATCTTCTGCCCATTATTGGATTGAGTTGTTTGTTTTTTTGTTATTGAGCTGCATGAGCTGCTTGTAAATTTTGGAGATTAATCCTTTGTCAGTTGCTTCATTTTCAAATATTTTCTACCATTCTGAGAGTTGTCTTTTGGTCTTGTTTATGGTTTCCTTTGCTGTGCAAAAGCTTTTAAGTTTCATTAGGTCCCATTTGCTTACTTTTGTTTTTATTTCCATTTCCCTAGGAGGTGGGTCAAAAAAGATCTTGCTGTGATTTATGCCATAGAGTGTTCTGCCTATATTTTCCTCTAAGAGTTTGATAGTGTCTGGCCTTACATTTAGGTCTTTAATCCATTTTGAGTTTATTTTTGTGTATGGTGTTAGGGAGTGTTCTAATTTCATACTTTTACATGTACCTGACCAGTTTTCCCAGCACCACTTATTGAAGAGGCTGTCCTTTCTCCACTGTATATTCTTGCCTCCTTTATCAAAGATAAGATGTCCATATGTGCGTGGGTTTACCTCTGGGCTTTCTATCCTGTTCCATTGACCTATATTTCTGTTTTTGTGCCAGTACTATACTATCTTGTTTACTCTAGCTTTGTAGTATAGTCTGAAGTCAGGGAGCCTGATTCCTCCAGCTCCGTTTTTCTTTCTCAACATTGCTTTGGCTATTCGGGGTCTTTTGTGTTTCCATACAAATTGTGAACTTTTTTGTTCTAGTTCTGTGAAAAATGCCCGTGGTAGTTTGTTAGGGATTGCATTGAATCTGTAGATTGCTTTGGGTAGTAGAGTCATTTTCACAATGTTGATTATTCCAATCTGAGAACATGGTATATCTCTCCATCTATTTGTATCATCTTTATTTCTTTCATCAGTGTCTTATAATTTTCTGCATACAGGTCTTTTGTCTCCTTAGATAGATTTATTCCTAGATATTTTATTCTTTTTTGGTGCAATGGTAAATGGGAGTGTTTTCTTAATTTCACTTTCAGATTTTTCATCATTAGTGTATACGAATGCCAGAGATTTCTGTGCATTAATTTTGTATCCTGCTACTTTACCAAATTCACTGATTAGCTCTAGTAGTTTTCTGGTAGCATCTTTAGGATTCTCTATGTACGGTATTATGTCATCTGCAAACAGTGACAGCTTTACTTCTTCTTTTCCGATTTGGATTCCTTTTATTTCTTTTTCTTCTCTGATTGCTGTGGCTAAAACTTCCAAAACTATGTTGAATAAGAGTGGTGAGAGTGGGCAACCTTGTCTTGTTCCCGATCTTAGTGGAAATGGTGTCAGTCTTTCACCATTGAGGACGATGTTGGCTGTGGGTTTGTTATATATGGCCTTTATTATTTTGAGGAAAGTTCCCTCTATGCCTACTTTCTGCAGGTTTTTTATCATAAATCGGTGTTGAATTTTTTTGAAAGCTTTCTCTGGATCTATTGAGATGATCATATGGTTTTTCTCCTTCAATTTGTTAATATGTTGTATCATGTTGATTGATTTGCGTATATTGAAGAATCCTTGCATTCCTGGAATAAACCCCACTTGATCATGTGTGTGATCCTTTTAATGTGCTGTTGGATTCTGTTTGCTAGTATTTTGTTGAGGATTGTTGCATCTATGTTCATCCGTGATATTGGCCTGTAGTTTTCTTTCTTTGTGACATCTTTGTCTGCTTTTGGTATCAGGGTGATGGTGGCCTCGTAGAATGAGTTTGGGAGTGTTCCTCCCTCTGGTATATTTTGGAAGAGTTGGAGGATAGGTGTTGGCTCTTCTCTAAATGTTTGATAGAATTCGCCTGTGAAGCCATCTGGTCCTGGGCTTTTGTTTGTTGGAAGACTTTTAATTACAGTTTCCATTTCAGTGCTTGTGATTGGCCTGTCCATATTTTCTATTTCTTCCTGGTTAGTCTCGGCAGGTTGTGCATTTCTAAGAATTTGTCCATTTCCTCCAGGTTGTCCATTTTATTGGCATAGAGTTGCTTGTAGTAATCTCTCATGATCCTTTTGTATTTCTGCAGTGTCAGTTGTTACTTCTCCTTTTTCATTTCTAATTCTATTGATTTCAGTCTTCCCCCTTTTTTTCTTGATGAGTCTGGCTAATGGTTTACCAATTTTGTTTATCTTCTCAAAGAACCAGCTTTTAGTTTTATTGATCTTTGCTATCATTTCCTTCATTTGTTTTTCATTTATTTCTGATCTGATATTTATGATTTCTTTCCTTCTGCTAACTTTGGTTTTGTTTTTTTTTTCTTCTTTCTCTAATTGCTTTATGTGCAAGGTTAGGTTGTTTATTTGAGATGTTTCCTGTTTCTTAAGGTAGGATTATATTGCTATAAACTTCTTTCTTAGAACTGCTTTTGCTGCATCCCATAGGTTTTGGGTTGTCATGTTTTCATTGTCATTTGTTTCTAGGTATTTTTTGATTTCCTCTTTGATTTCTTCAGTGATTTCTTGCTTATTAAGTAGTGTATTGTTTAGCCTCCATGTGTTTGTATATTTTACAGATCTTTTCCTGTAATTAATATCTAGTCTCATAGCATTGTGGTCGGAAAAGATCCTTGATACGATTTCAATTTTCTTAAATTTACCAAGGCTTGATTTGTGACCCAAGATATGATCTATCCTGGAGAATGTTCCATGAGCACTTGAGAAAAATGTGTATTCTGTTGTTTTTGGATGGAATGTCCTATAAATATCAATTAAGTCCATCTTGTTTAATGTATCATTTAAAGCTTGTGTTTCCTTATTTATTTTCATTTTGGATGATCTGTCCATTGGTGAAAGTGTGGTGTTAAAGTTCCCTACTCTGACTGTGGTACTGTCGATTTCCCCTTTTATGGCTGTTAGTATTTGCCTTATGTATTGAGGTGCTCCTTTGTTGGGTGCATAAATATTTACAATTGATATATCTCCTTCTTGGACTGATCCCTTGATCATTATGTAGTGTCCTTTGTCTCTTCTAATAGTCTTTATTTTAAAATCTATTTTGTCTGATGTGAGAATTGCTACTCCAGTTTTCTTTTGATTTCCATTTGCATGGAATATCTTTTTCCATCCCCTCACCTTCAGTCTGTATATGTCTCTTGGTCTGAAGTGGGTCTCTTGTAGACAGCGTATATATGGGTCTTGTTTTTGTATCCATTCAGCCAGTCTGTGTCTTTTGGTGGGAGCATTTAATCCATTTACATTTAAGGTAATTATTGATATGTATGCTCCTATGACCATTTTCTTAATTGTTTTGGGTTTGTTATTGTAGGTCTTTTCCTTCTCTTGTGTTTCTTGCCTAGAGAAGTTCCTTTAGCATTTGTTGTAAAGCTGGTTCGGTGGTGCTGAACTCTGTCAGCTTTTGCTTGTCTGTAAAGGTTTTAATTTCTCCATCAAATCTGAATGAGATCCTTGCAGGGTAGAGTAATCTTGGTTGTAGGTTCTTCTCCTTCATCACTTTAAATATGTCCTGCCACTCCATTCTGACTTGCAGAGTTTCAGCTGAAAGATCATCTGTTAACCTTATGAGGATTCCCTTGTGTGTTATTTGTTGTTTTTCCCTTGCTGCTTTTAATATGTTTTCTTTGTATTTAATTTTTGATTCTTTGATTAATATGTGTCTTGGCGTGTTTCTCCTTGGAGTTATCCTGTATGGGACTCTCTGTGCATCCTGGACTTGACTAACTCTTTCCTTTCCCATATTAGGGAAGTTTTCAACTATAATCTCTTCAAATATTTTCTCAGTCCCTTTCTTTTTCTCTTCTTCTTCTGGGGCCCCTATCATTCGAATGTTGGTGCGTTTAATATTGTCCCAGAGGTCTCTGAGACTGTCCTCAGTTCTTTTCATTCTTTTTTCTTTATTCTGCTCTAGTAGTTATTTCCAATATTTTATCTTCCAGGTCACTTGTCCGTTCTTCTGCCTCAGTTATTCTGCTATTGATCCCTTCTAGAGTATTTTTAGTTTAATTTATTGTGCTGTTCATCGTTGTTTGTTTCCTCTTTAGTTCTTCGAGGTCCTTGTTAAATATTTCTTGCATTTTCTCTTTTCCATTTCCAAGATTTTGGATCATCTTTACTATAATTATTCTGAATTCTTTTTCAGGTCAACTGTCTATTTCCTCTTCATTTGTTAGGTCTGCTGGGTTTTTATCTTGCTCCTTCATCTGTTGTGTGTTTTTCTGTCTTCTCATTTTGCTTATCCTGCTGTGTTTGGGGTCTCCTTTTTGCAGGCCGCAGGTTCGTAGTTCCCGTTGTTTTTGGTGTCTGTCCCCAGTGGCTAAAGTTGTTTCAGTGGGTTGTGTAGGCTTCCTGGTGGAGGGGACTAGTGCCTGTGTTCTGGTGGATGAGGCTGGATCTTGTCTTTCTGGTGGGCAGGTCCACATCTGGTGGTGTGTTTTGGTGTGTCTGTGGCCTTATTATGATTTTAGGCAGCCTCTCTGCTAATGGGTGGGGTTGTGTTCCTGTCTTGCTAGTTGTTTGGCATAGGATGTCCCGCACTGTACCTTGCTGGTCGTTGAGTGAAGCTGGGTCTTTGTGTTGAGATGGAGATCTCTGGGAGGTTTTCGCCTTTTGATATTACATGGAGCTGGGAGGTCTCTTGTGGACCAGTGTCCTGAAGTTGGCTCTCCCACCTCAGAGGCACAGCCCTGACGCCTGGTTGGAGCACCAAGAGCCTTTCATCCACACAGCTCAGAATAAAAGTGAGAGGAAACAGAAAGAAAGAAAGAAAGAAAGAAAGAGAGAGAGAGAGAGAGAGAGAGGGAGGGAGGGAGGGAGGGAGGGAGGGAGGGAGGGAAAGAAAGAGGATAAAATAAAATATGATGAAATAAAATAAAGTTAGTAAAATAAAAAATAATTATTATGAAAAATATTTTTAAGTAAAAAAAAAAAAGAGAAAAAAAAAAAACGGACTGACAGAATCCTAGGACAAATGGTGAAAGCAAAGCTATACAGACAAAATCTCACACAGAAGCATACACTCACAAAAAGAGGAAAAGGGGAAAAGTAATATATCTTGCTCCCAAAGTCCACCTCCTCAGTTTGGGATGATTCCTTGTCTATTCAGGTATTCCACAGATGCAGGGTACATCAAGTTCATTGTGGAGTTTTAATCCGCTGCTTCTGAGGCTGCTGGGTGAGATTTCCCTTTCTCTCGTTTGTTCGCACAGCTCCCAGGGTTCAGTTTTGGATGTGGACCCGCCTCTGCATGTAGGTTGCCTGAGGGCGTCTGTTCTTCGCTCAGACAGGACGGGGTTAAAGGAGCAGCTGATTTGGGGGCTCTGGCTCACTCAGGCCGGGGGGAGGGAGGGGTACGGATGTGGGGTGAGGTGCGGCAGCAGAAACCGGTGTGACGTTGCAGCAGCCTGAGGCGCGCCGTGCGTTCTCCCGGGGAAGTTGTCCCTGGATCACGGGACCCTGGCGGTGGCAGGCTGCACAGGCTCCCGGGAGGGGAGGTGTGGACAGTGACCTGTGCTTGCGCACAACCTTCTTGGTGGCGGCAGCAGCAGCCTTAGCGTCTCATGCCCGTCTCTGGGGTCCGTGATTTTAGCCGTGGCTCGCGCCTGTCTCTGGAGCTCCTTTAAGCAGCGCTCTTAATCCCCTCTCCTCGTGCATCCGGAAACAAAGAGGCAAGAAAAAGTCTCTTGTCTCTTCGGCAGCTCCAGGCCTTTTCCTGGACTTCCTCCCGGCTAGCTGTGGAGCACTAGCCCCCTTCAGGCTGTATTCACGCAGCCGACCCCAGTCCTCTTCCTGGGATCCGACCTCCGAAGCCGGAGCTTCAGTTCCCAGCCCCGCCCGCCCCGGCGGGTGAGCAGACAATCCTCTCGGGCTGGTGAGTGCCGGTCGGCCCTGATCCTCTTTGCGGGAATCTCTCCGCTTTGCCCCCCGCACCCCTGTGGCTGCGCTCTCCTCCGTGGCCCCGAAGCTTCCCCCCTCTGCCACCCACAGTCTCCGCCCGCGAAGGGGCTTCCTAGTGTGTGGAAACCTTTCCTCCTTCACAGCTCCCTCCCACTGGTGCATGTCCCGTCCCTCTTCTTTTGTCTCTGTTTTTTCTTTTTCCTTTTGCCCTACCCAGGTACATGGGGAGTTTCTTGCCTTTTGCGATGTCTGAGGTCTTCTAGTAGCGTTCAGTAGGTGTTCTGTAGGAGTTGTTCCACATGTAGATGTATGTCTGATGTATCTGCGGGGAGGAAGGTGATCTCCGTGTCTTACTCTTCCGCCATCTTCTCCTCGAGCCTCCTCAGTGAATATTTTTAAGAAGACTTTAAGGGAAAGCTTTTGGGTACATAGAGGTGACTGCATTATTCCCCCCTGTAAATATGCTTATTGTTGCAACAAGCTAACTTATGGAACACTCTAGCTAAACCATAACTCATCAATATAAACAGATTCCCTGTAATTTTAATCAGGAAATTCATTTTGCTTTGAAAGAAGACATTATGTGTTCATTTAAAATTAAATATCATAAGTAATAGGATATATTATGGCAAAAACTATAGACACTGGAACATTGCAGAATATACACTATGTAAATGACAAGCTTATGGATGACCTAGTGGGGATAAAGTAGCATGATATAATGGTCCTGTGGCTGCACATTGAGGACTAGTCACGGAGATACCCTAAGTTAAGGGGCTTAGGATACAGGCATACCTGTAAAATATACCTATTTTTTCCAGATTATTTTCCATTATAGGTTATTATAAGATATTGAATATAGTTCCCAGAGTGATACAGTAAATCTCTGTTGCTTTTCTATTTTTGTGTATAGTAGTTTGTATCTATTAATCCAATAGTCCCAATTTAGGAAACTGGCTTTTTAAACTCAGCATAAATCTTTTGAGATTCATCCATGTTGTGTCTACCGATTCCTCACTCCTTTATATTGCTGAGTAGTGTCCCGTTATATGAATGAGCTACACTTTGTTTATCCACTCACCTACTGTAAGACATATGGTTGTTTCCATTTTAGGTGATTATGAAGAGAACTGCTATAAAAACATTCATGTATAGGGTTTGCATGAACATAAGTCTGTATTTTTCTAAGTAAATACTCAGGAGTGGGATTGCTGCATCATATGGCTAAGTGTACACTTCAGTAGAAAACACTGCCTGTTTCCCAGAGTGGCTGCACCTTTTTGCATACCCACTAGCAATATATAAGATTTGCAATAGCTCTGCATTTTTGCCAGTACTTGGCATTGTCAGATATTTTAGCCATTCTCATGGGTGCATAGTGGTATCTCATTATGGTTTTAATTTGCATTTCCCTAATGGCTAATGATGTTGAGCATCTTTTCATGCTCTTATTTGCCACTCATGTATCTTCTTTGGTGAAACATCTGTTCAAATTTTGTTGAATTTGGGCGTTCTTTACATTCAGGGTACAAGCTTTTTGTCAAATAGGTTATTTGCAAATGTTCTCCCAGTTTGTAGATGATCTTTTCATTCTTTTAGCCGTATTCTTCAAAGAGCAAAATTTTGGTATGTTTTAAATTTCCCATATTTATTGACTTTATCCTATACTACACTATAAATTTTTTTCCAGGTTTATTGAGAAATAATTGACATATAGCACTGTATAAGTTGAAGGTATAATGACCTTCTTTGTCTCTATTTACTATTTTTAAAGTCTATTTTGTCTGATATAAGTACAGCTACCCTTGCTTTATTTTTTGGTTACCATTTGTTTGAAATGTCTTTTTCTATCCTTTCACTCTCAGTCTCAGTGTCTTTAAGACTAAAGTGAGTCTCCTGTAGGCAGCATGTTGTTGGATTTTGTGTGATTTTTATTCCATTCAGTCATTCTATATCTTTTGATTAGAGAATTTAATCCATTCATGTTTAAAGCAATTACTGGTAAGGGCTTACCTATTAGGTAAGGACTTTCTATTGCCATTTTGTTCATTGTTTTCTGGCTGTTTTGTAGATCCATTGCTGCTTGTCTCTTATCCTTCTCTCTTTTTAAATGTGTGTTTTGACATCTTTAGTTGCAGTATGCTTTGGCTTTTTTTTTTTTTTTTTTGCGGTACGTAGGCCTCTCACTGTTGTGGCCTCTCCCATTGTGTAGCATAGGCTCTGGATGTGCAGGCTCAGCGGCCATGGCTCACGGGCCTAGCTGCTCCGCGGCCTGTGGGATCATCCCAGACCGGGGCACAAACCCGTGTCCCCTGCATTGGCAGGCCGACTCTCAACCACTGCGCCACCAGGGAAGCCCCTGCTTTGACTTCTTTACCATGTTCTTTTGTGTAATTAGTACAAGACTTTCTCTTGTGGTTACCATGAGGCTTACATAAATTGTAATCTTATAACACCTTATTTTAAACTGATAATAAATTAACTTCAATAGAATTAATATACTATACATTTTTACTTCTTCCCGTCACATTTTATGTTACTGCTATTATAATTTACATGGTTTTTAAATATTGTGTAACTAATAACAGATTAATGTATTTATGCTTATTCTTGCTACATTTTTTAGCTTTTAAACTAGAGTTGTAGTGAGTTACGTATCACTATTACCATATTACAGAATTAACTATGATTATCTATTTACCATTACCAGTGAGATTTATACTACCCTTTTTTTAATGATGCTAATTAGCATTCTTTTGCTTCCACTTAAAGAACTCCCTTTAGCATTTTTTGTAAGGCAGGTCTGGTGGTAATGAATTCCCTCAGCTTTTGTTTGTTTGGGAAATCTATGTTCCTCCTTATTTTTGAAGGATAGCTTCACCAGGTATAGAATTTTCTGTTGACAGTTATTTTCTTTCTATTGTTTGCAATGTGTAGCCACTTCTCTTACTCTTCTAAAGCAGTCTGTCTTGGTCTCTGAGGTGCAGGGGATGCTTCAGCTTATCCACATATTCTAAGATTTTCTCAGTGGTGTCTTATTTTTGAATAGCTGTTAGTTGTTCTTCTTGTGAGGGGGAGTAAAGTCAGAGAAAAAACTATGTTGCCAACTTGGTGATGTCACTCCTTTGAATGTATATCTTAAAGAACCGCCCTGTAGACTTAGCGTAAGTGACTAGAAGAGTGGACCACACTATATAAGCTATACCTCTAGGAATAGACACTGCTTATTTCTAATTGCAGGAGGAAGTAATCAATGGCTAGAAGAGCAGTGTCTTCAGCAGTCTCTTTGATTGGAAAATACTATTGCAAGATAATAACCAACATTATAAAAAACTTGAAAAAGAATAGATACATGTATATGTATAACTGAATCACTTTGCTGTACACCTGAAACTAACACAATATTGTTAATCAACTATACTCCAGTATAAAATAAAAATTAAAAAAAAAAAGCAGTTTTAAGAGCTCCTTTTTCATTCCTAAAATCTGTTCTCAGGAGGCCAACACATTCGTCTTGAAACTACTATCACTTACTGAGACTATCTTATAATGCAAAATTAATGTTTATCAGCATCCTTTTATGCTGCTCTGGAGATTACTGTGGGAGAAAAGGGCATTTTGTCAGGTCTTCACAGGCAAGGCTAAAGGGAGAATTGAAGCAATTATCTGAATAATTTAATAAAACTCCTTTTATTTAATTATTCAAATTAAATAAAAGGAGTTTATGTATTCCTTATTTTTCTTTCTTTGCTCTGGCCATGGAGATTTCTTTGCCATCTAATTTACTTATGAAAAGTGACATGCTTTTTTTTTTTATAGCTAGTAGAGGTTTAAAGTTTTTTAATGTTTAAGGTTATCAGACCTTTACAATAATTAGTAGAGATTCTAAAACGCTGCTCCTCATAGCAGTTTTGAAGATGACTGAAAAAGTATGATGTAATCTCATGTTTTTATACATTTAATTCTATATTCTAAAGAAACTACTACTTGCTCCTAATTTCCAGCTGCCAACATCTGCAATTAGAAATTGGCAAAACAATCACCCTAACAGCTGCTAGAAACATACAGTTTACAACAAAATGTCAAATGTGTTTTGAATGTTGAATAAAAAACGCTGTTTTCATTTCAGTTATCATACAACCTTTCTCTCAATTAATTAATCATTCTGTTGAATAGTTTCCCAAAGAGATCACGTTTTATTAGCATTCACCACATTTATTTTTAGCAAAGAGATAACTGGAATACAAGGGACATTCAACTGTAAACACAAGATTGAATTACAAAACCTGTATCTAGATGACCTCTGTCGTCCCCTCTAACTCTCAGACCCTGGGATTAAAATCAAAGGAGGGTTTTACCAGGTCTATACAACAAGATTATCATCCACACCCCTTGTGGCCTTCAATTCTATTTTGCAAAGTTACAAATGCTTTTGTATTCTCTTCTACTGCAGGGATTGTTCAATATGCATTATATAAATTCAGGCAAAAACATATTTGTCAAGGCAGCAGTCTTTCCTAAAATATTTCTGAAAGCAGTGTCATCTGATCATACAGGTTAAAGCAGGTGTATCATTTTGCTCACAAAATTGCAGATGAAGCAGAATTGCAATATTTTTCTATTAGTTGATTTTAGGAATGAAAATTAATGAAAAGGTCTCTGAGATTCTTATAATAGGTGATTTCTAATTCAGGAATTTTCTGTCTTAAAACTGATATAGTGAAATGAGACTACAAATATTATTTCTTAATTCTAGTTTTTAAAATTCTTTCAACTGCTATTTTGCACAATAGAAAATTATTATAATGGAGATCATAATGCAATTCTACGTCTCTTTTAAAGATACACTTAATTTAAGAATTCTCTAAATATGTTTTCTCCAATACTATAATATTTGAAATTTAAGCAGACTGAGTTATATGGAGTCAAGGAAAGAAAATAGCAGGGAATATAAGACTATGAATTGTTAAACAATGAATCTCACTTCTTTCCCTAATAAGTATACACATATGCATGTACACTTGACCTGAGCTATCAGTTTATCAGACAGCAAAGTGGTCTTCTGAACTTTCTTAAGTATATGAGAAATAAAACTTAACAAGCAAGGTCTATTGCTTTGATATGTATAAAATCAAAATAAATATGACAATGAGATATTCATATGTTATTTAGTTGATCCATTTTGAATTGCTATATGTAGTATAGAATTCTTTTAAAACATTGAATTAGATATATCATCACCATTACTAAGAGCAAGTACAGTTCAGAAAGGCTGTATCATTTTCTTTCTTAATATACCTTTGTTAGTATTACATTAAGCACTTTTTATAACTAATTTTTTTAATAAAGATTGTGCTGATTTTCCAAATAAGCCTTAAATGTCAATTAGAGAAATATAAATTAATTGAAAGTTTATCTGCAATAACCATAACCTTTAATATGGAAATATTCTTCAGTATATAATCTGCGTTCATCAAAATGCATGGTAATATGAATAGCTTGTTAAATACTTGTTCAAAATAGAATGAATGGAAAGATAACCATTTGGTTATCATACCCCAGTTGAGCTTGCCCTATAATTATCCAATAAAATAAACATAAATATACAAAAGACTAAAAAGCAAAAATGACATTTAAAACTTAGACAAATTATAGTAGTGGGGTTAGTGACTACGAAGAGGATGCACAGAGAAAATTTTGGGGTGAAGGAAATGTTTCATATGTTCTGGGGGTGATGGTTACATAATTTGATTTGTTGAAATCCATAGAACTGTACATAACAAAAAGTACAGTTTAATATATACAAACCAAAAAAAAAAAACTGTGCATAAACTCTGTACTCTGGCAAATCTGTTTCTCACAGAAGTATGGATTAACAGTTCTGAAACTGGTTTACATATATACTGGGACTGAACATATAAGTAAATGGATTTTGGGTGGCAGGGGCCAAGTTTCTCTTTGTAATAAAGGGAAGTTACATATTAACAAAAAAGGAAGTCTGGTATGAACACTGCACTGATTCATTAGAGTTGGAGACATTGGTAAGAATTTGTGTTTAGCTTAATATAGAACTGGATTAATATAGAAACAACTAAAGGTACACAGCTTAGTATAAGTGCATATAGTACCCAGCACTGTCCGCTGAGAGAGCCTAGAAGCAGTGACACCCCAGTAGCAACAAGCATACCCCACACCCTAAATACCATTCTCCAATCAAAGTAATAGGGCTCCTTGAAGAATGGCTGGTTCTAGGACTGGCGCAGGGAAAATACAAGATGAGTCTGAATTACCTGTAAGTACCAGAAAGTAAGGAAGTGGGCTTCCCTGGTGGCACAGTGGTTGAGAATCCACCTGCCAATGCAGGGGACACGGGTTCAAGCCCTGGTCGGGGAAGATCCCACATGCCGCAGAGCAACTAAGCCCGTGTGCCACAACTACTGAGCCTGTGCTCTAGAGCCCGTAAGCCACAACTACTGAGCCTGCGTGCCACAACTACTGAAGCCTGCGCGCCTAGAGCCCATGCTCCGCAATGAGAAGCCACCGCAGTGAGAAGCCACCACAATGAGAAGCCCGCGCACTGCAACGAAGAGTAGCTCCCGCCACCGCAACTAGAGAAAGCCCGTGCGCAGCAGTGAAGACCCAAAACAGCCAAAAATAAATAAATAAAATAAATAAATTTATATTTAAAAAAAAGTAAGGAAGTGCTCAAAAAGCAAAAGTATGGGGGACATGTCAAAGAGACACAAGAACCAACCTAAAAGAGCTCTGAATGACCAGAGATGGAACAATTTGAGCAACAAAAAAATGTAGTATTATCAATAGATTATAATCCAAAGTATACACATGAGTCTATGCTGACAAAAACAAATGATCGAATAAAGAAATAAATGGGGGGAAAGAGACAAATGTTTCTTACAGAAGAATTCCAAATAGTGTATGTAGATATTCCCCATTATAGGATGTGAAGATTAATTTCCTCTACTCACTAAAATGCTCTAGACTTTGTGACTGATTTCCAAAAAGTAGAGTAGGAAATGGAAATAATCATAGATTTACTGTGGAGAAACCTGGCAAATGCTACTTTAACCAAGTGAATGAAGATCAACATCACAGTAATGTCATGTGGATATTGTATACCCCTTAATATATGATGCACCTTTGTTTCTTTTTTTAATATAATCCATAACTCCAGTGTGATGGTCAGTTTTATTTGTCAACTTGGCTAAGCTATACTACAGAGTTGTTCAATCAAACTGTTATCTAGGTATTGCTGTGAAGCATTTTGTAAATGTGATCAGCTTCTGCAATCAGTTGACTTTCAGCAAAGGAGATCATTCTCCAAAATCTAGTGTGTCCGATCTGAGGCAATCAGATGAAAGTTTTTAAGAGAAGAAGTGAGGTTTCCCTGAGGAAGAAGAAACTCTGGCATGCAGTGTCAGCTCCTGCAGTGACAGTTTCCAGCCTACCCTTCCTGATGGCCTGAACAATAGATTTTGGACTTGTCTAGCTAGCCTCCACAGTCACTAAGCCAATGTTTTGCAATCTATCTGCCTATCTATGTAGCCATCCATCCATCCATCCATTCATCCTTGTTCTGTTTTTCCAGTGGACACAAACCCAGGTTGGGGGTCACTCTAAAGGATACCTGGCTGATCCTGCTCAAGACTTTCAAAGACATAAAAAGCAAGGGCAGACAGAAACCATCAAGGTTCAGAGGAGACTAAGGAAAATGATTTCCAAACACAATATTGTAAATAACTTTATTGATCTCTCCAGAAACATCTTGAAAGACCCATTAACTCTTCAACAGAAAATGGTGAAGGAAAGTTTACATCCCAAGGCAACTTTGTAACCCTCAAAATTTATTAGATAATTTGGGGGATCTTGAACACTCATATTTAATGACAATAAAAAATACTTATTGAGGGCTTCCCTGGTGGCGCAGTGGTTGAGAGTCTGTCTGCCTGCCGATGCAGGGGACACAGGTTCGTGTCCCGGTCCGGGAAGATCCCACATGCCGCGGAGTGGCTGGGCCCGTGAGCCATGGCCGCTGAGCCTGCGCGTCCGGAGCCTGTGCTCCGCAACGGGAGAGGCCACAACAGTGAGAGGCCCGCGTACCGCAAAAAAAAAAAAAAAATTTATTGAAACTGGACCACTATCTTACACCATATACAAAAATTATCTCAAAATGGATTGAAGATTTGAATGTAAGACCTGAAACTATGAAACTTCTAGAGGAAAACATAGATGGTAAGCTCCCTGACATTGGTTTTGGCAATAATTTTTTGGATTTGACACCAAAAGCAAAGGCAACAAAAGCAAAAATAAACAAGTGGGACTACATCAAACTAAAAAGCTTCTGCACAACAAAGGAAACTATCAAAAAATGAAAAGGCAACTTACTGAATGGCAGAAAATATTTACAAGTCATATATCTGGTAGGTGGATCATATCCAAAATAGATAAAGAACTCATACAACTCAATAGCAAAAAATCAAATAATCTGATTAAAAAATGGACAGAGGATCTGAATAGACATTTTTCCAAACAAGACATACAGATGGCCAACAGGTACATGAAAAGATGCTCAACATCACTAATCATCAGGGAAATGCAACTCAAAACACAGTGAGATATTATCTCACATCTGTTAGAATGGCTATTAACAAAAAGAAAAGAAATAACAAATGTTGGTGAGGGTGTAGGGAAAAGGGAACCCTTGTGCATTATTGATGGGAGAGTATACGGGTTCACCCACTGTGGAAAACAATGTGGAGGATCCCCAAAATATTACAATAGAACTCCCATATGATCCAGCAATTCCATTTCTGGGTACTCATCCAAAGACAACGAAAACACTAAACTCGAAAAGGTATCTGCACCCCTATGTTCACGGCAACATTTTTTACAATAACCAAGATATGGAAACAACCTAAGTGTCCATTGATAGATGAATGTATAAAGAAAATGTAGTATATATACAATGGAATATTATTCAGCCATAGGAAAAAATGAAATTTTGCCATTTGTGCCATGGATGAACCTTGAGGGCTTTATGCTAAGTGAAATAAATCAGGCAGAGAAAAACAAATACCATATGATCTCTCTTACATGTGAAATCTAAAAAATAAAATAAAATAAAAACCAAGCTCATAGATACGGAGAACAGATTGGTGGTTGCCAGAGGCAGGGGGTGGGAGATGGGTAAAATGGGTGAAGGGGGTAAAAGGTACAAACTTCCAGCTATAAAATAAATAAGCCATGGGGATGTAGTTTATAGCATGGGGACTATAGTTAATAATACTGTATTGTATATGTGAAAGTTGCTAAGAGAGTGTATTTTAAAATTTCTCATCATAAGAAAATTTGTTAACTATATATAGTGATGGATGTTAACTAGACTTATTGTGGTGATCATTTTACAATATATACAAATATCAAGTCATTATGTTGTACACCTGAAACTAATATATAATGTTATATGTCAGTTATACCTCAAGAAGAGAGAAATGCTGTTAATTATTTAGGTATAGTGATGGTATTTTGGTCATATTTTTTTCCCCAAGATACTTTGAACCTCTCTTCTCAAAATCTTCTTTTTGCTGTGTTTACCAGTCCTATACTATTATATCATGATCCTTACTCTCCTTCTCTTCTCCTCCCCATGAAAAGATCTACTTTAAATGAGGCTTCAAAATCTTATCAATATGCCAACTTTGCCCTCTCTCCTCAGAGATGCTATGAATACTACGGAGGCAGCATGCTCTCGTATCAAGGTAACTCAGCTTTGTCTTGTTAACAGGCTCATTTGGTAAACCAGCATTCAACAGAGGATTGAAAAAACTCACTGTAATCCAGGGAAAACTCAGTGAAAATATATCTCTACTTGTTCACTGAATAAAAAATATTGAATTGCATAGATTAAAATACCTTATAAGTATCTAATCAGGTAAATGTAATTTATTTTCAAGGAAAGAAAATCCAGTTTGGCCTCAGGTCATCTGAGGCAAAAATTAATGTCCAGAAACAAGTCTGAGGGGCTAAAAAATTCTGCAATCTATAAATGTTTTATCTAATCAATCTGTCATTTAGGAAACAGAAAGATAATTTTGGGTTTTATTCGGTCTGAGAAAATGTTACCTGTCCACATTCTTGAAAAGTTACTTAGTTATATACTTCAAAAGAATGAGAGGCTGGGCTTCCCTGGTGGCGCAGTGGTTGAGAGTCTGCCTGCCGATGCAGGGGACACGGGTTCGTGCCCCGGTCCGGGAATATCCCACATGCCGCAGAGCGGCTGGGCCCGTGAGCCATGGCCGCTGAGCCTGCACGTCTGGAGCCTGTGCTCTGCAACGGGAGAGGCCACAACAGTGAGAGGCCCACGTACCAAAAAAAAAAAAAAAAAAAAGAATGAGAGGTAAAGCACAAAAGCACTAAAGAAAGATTTTCACTAACACAAGTTAGAGAAAAGTTAAAAAAAATTATGAAACAATGCAAATTAAAAATATTATTCTTAAAAGATAGGATATATCATATAAAATTAATAATGCAATAGTAACTTACTGTAAAAACAATAATAACAATAATCATATCAAAGACACCAGACTCATTTAACAGAGGCTAAGAAGTGAGAGCTGGGAACTGTATAATGAAGGAGTAAGAATGTGGACAACTCAGTAGCTTATGTAGGTGATACTTAAAGTAAAATCTCCCACCTGGAGCTGGCATTTAAATAAATATATGTTTTAAAGTTTTTGTTAAAGGAAACACTATTAGAATGAAAAACAAGAAAAATACTTCCTACAATTCATTATGAGTAGAACATAAAGTGGGGTGAATAGAGGTGAACAATATTTGTAGAGGCAGGCAGAGGCCATCTCATAAAGGACCATACACATCATATTAATGTGTTTGGACCCTAATGTTGCAATATTTGTTTAAGGAAACTTGGGGTAAGAATGAGGCAGTATGCCTAGTTAGTTGAGAAATGATGGTGGCCTGGACTAGGACATTGACATCAGTGACAGAAGGGAGTGGCGGGTTCTACAAGATATTAGAAGGTTGAGATAGATATGCTTACTAATTAACTGGATGGAAGGGTTGAGGTAGATGGAAGAATCAGGGATTCTGATTTGTTATCAGTGGATTATGAGGCCATTCACTAGGGGTTGGTGGGGAATGCAAAATGAAATCTGGGCTGGAGCTACAGATGTGGTGGAGTCACCCACATATACATTCATTTGTCCTGAAAATATTAACTGAACACTTCTGTTTGCTAGCTGCTCTGCTGCCTTTGAAAATTCCATGATGAGTAAAACAGATTCAATTCATGCCTTCATAGAAATTATAGTTTAGTTCAGTGCTGAAAGATGATCTGCAGGGGGTCACTGCTTTTCTCCGAATTGTCTGGGGTGCTCGTTAAAATGCTAAATCTGGCCCCAGCCTACATCTATTAAATCAGATTTTCCAGTTGATTCTTATGTACACTAAGATTTGAACTCCACTGGTTAAAATAACTGAAACCATCTCACTATCAAGATCACCCAAGGGGGTGAACACTGTAAAAAGATGAGGGCCTAGCACCACACCAGCATGTCTCAGAAGGCCAGAGGAAGAGCAGTTCATCAAAGACAATGAGCATCTGTGGCCAGAAATGTAAGAGGAAAACTAGAGGTTGTACTGTGTTGGAAGCCCAAAGGAGGGACTCTTTAATGTAGGCAAGTTTGCTTAACATTTAAAATGCTACCAAGAAATCAGTACGATGAGTCCTAAAAGATATTCGTTTTATTTAGTGACTCTGGGGAGAGCAAGCTGGGAAATTGTAGAATGGTAGGTGAGGAAGTAAACATGCCCAGAGCCAGCAACATGTCCATGAAATCCCTGAGGAAGAGGCTCAAAGAGCAAGACCAGTGACCAGAATCTGAGGGAGAATTTAAAAAACAGAAAACTGAATATTACATGCTGATCGGAAGGAGAAACGGAGGACGAAGGAGTGAAAGGAAAGAGTTAAAAAAAACCAAAACAACGAGAAACTCTTTATGGGATAAGGACCAGATAGAGGATCTAATATAGATCTAATAAAATGTAATAAGATCTGATAAAGAAAGGAAGGCAGGAAGAAAGGGGGAAGGAATGTGAATACAGGTGGTTCTGTTTAGACTAGTGACCTTGAAGGACACAGGCACCTGTCTCTCTGTTCACCTGTATAAACAGTGCCAGTTACTATCCCTGGCACAGAGCAAGTCCTTAATCAATACTTATTAAATTGATGAATAATTAAGGTAGAGAAGGTGTCAGGAGCTCATCGTCAATTTCTCTGTAAAATACTAGTTAACATCCACTACAAAGGGGAGGGTTATTTTGCTTTCCATTCTATACCCTTTATATAACAAATGACAGTGACAAAAATGGCACTTTTGTAGTCTTGATGGCATGTATCTCTTCTGTTTTATCCTTGTTTAAGTTACCAGACTGAATGTTTTTGTTTATCAACGTGAGAGGAAAGGGAAAAGCCAAAATACTGCACAACTAAAAAAGCCCATTGTTCTGAATAATAAAACTGCCAGAGAAGGTAAATCGTGTGTCAGTGCATGAATTTATTTAAAGAAGATAAAAGACTTTGTTTCCTTAAACTCTCTGATAGAGACACTAAATCAAACTCCAAATCTGAAGCAGCAGATATTAGAAGTGAGACGCATGGGTCATTCATTCATCTCCCCCTTTCCTTGATATAACTCGGCTCAGAACAAGGGTAAAAGAGTCAGCTGTATTAAGATGCAAAGACTAGGTCTCCATCCTTGGGTGTTGCCAGCAGTGCCCGAAGTAGCAGGCCCTCAAATGTTTGTGCACAGCTTGAGAAACTTGATGATGGTGAGAGAATTTAAAGGGGAAGGGACAGTGGATAACATAAGATAGAACATGATTTTCTTCACATCAATCTCTTGTTTTCCCTCCATATGCAGACCCAAAGTCTTTAGAAGAATATTTTGAAAACATCACGAAAAATGACTACTTCTCTTCAACTTTGCTATTTTTGAAATTGTCTCCGTAAAAACTAAACAAATATTGTGATGAAACTTTTAAGTTCTAATGTTTTAATTGATTCCCGGTTAATTAAGTGAAACCCTTCAAGGGTCACACTGATGGGTGTCTTTTGGAATTGTCCTAAAATCCAAATACGTATTTATAATTTCCTAACTGTGTGAATCTCATGCTTACATTGTGCCCTCCTCTAAATGGGGAAAAACAATTTAGGCCCCAAACAGGCATTCTTCCTGCAGTGCCGTACCAATTCAATTTCAACCACGTGAAAAATTATTCAATTAAAGTCTCTTTTCTGAATGGAAGTGATTGCCCTTCCTGGAATAACTCTCCTTCTCTGTGGCCTTTTCTGCAGGGGAGCTGATAAGGAGCTGGCTGGGTGGACAACATGTGTGTGTACAAACACACAACTGGAAGTTAGTCTCCTAGTGTGAACGCTTCTGTACTCAGAAACTTTGTGCTGATGTTGGACAATCCTTGGATGTTTGAGTTTCTGTTTTTTAATTATAATGTTCACGCATTCACTATATATTTGTTTAAGTTGCACATTAATTGTTAAATATCCAAAATGACTTAACGACAAAATGCATTTTAAAGCCAGAATGGGGAGGGGAGCTAGAGCAGTTCAATCTTTAAGAGAAACTTAATGAATGCCTGCTGGGTAAAGCAGGGATCCCGGAATGAGTCAGACACAGTCATAGTCTCAAGCAGTGTATGATCCAGTTGGAGGATTGAGAAGAGGATGCAAAGAATTATAATATAAAGCAGGTGAGATGAGTCACCCAGAGGTACCAAGTAAAATGAGTTCAAAGGAGGGAGTGCTTACATCCTTTTGGAACTGCAAAAAAATTCAGTTAAACTTGGAAATTTAAGATTGGCGGGCTTCCCTGGTGGCGCAGTGGTTGAGAGTCCGCCTGCCGATGCAGGGCACACGGGTTCGTGCCCCGGTCCGGGAAGATCCCACATGCCGCAGAGTGGCTGGGCCCGTGAGCCATGGCCGCTGAGCCTGCACGTCTGGAGCCTGTGCTCCGCAACGGGAGAGGCCACAACAGTGAGAGGCCCGCGTACCGCAAAAAAAAAAAAAAAAAAAAAAAAAAAGATTGGCTTGAAAGATGAGTAAGATTTTGACAGGCAAAAATATTCCACATGTAGGGAATAACATAAGCAAAGGCATAGGGAGCAAAGGACTGCATGGCAAGTCGTTTATTTTGGCTGGAAAATGTGGTTCATATAAAAGAACATTAGGAATGAAGACCAGAATGCACTTTAACCTGGGAACACTTCAGACTAAACTGGTGTGAAGATAGAAATGAAAGGGGAGGCTGTAGCTGATTCATGGAAAAAACTAGAACAGCAATGCAAAAGAGATAAAGAGGAACTTAGCCACAGCGGTGACAGCAGGAAAAGCAAAGACAAACAGGAAGAACTTTCTAAAGAACTTGCTAAAAACTGGTAATACATTAGATGTGGTTGAAAAAAAACCAATTATGACTGAAATGGAGCCTGGATAGCAAGGGTGCTGCCTAACAACAGAGACAGAAGAGTCAAGAGGAGGAATTGGCTGTGGGAAAGAACAGAACCTTTTTGTTCTGAGATTTGATTCCTTTGAATACTTGGTGCGATGGCCAGGAGGAGAGGGGCTCTTTTTTCTGTCAGACATCCTCGTGTCAAAGCCATTCTATTGCAGCTATGGATATAAAATTTGGGGGTCAGTGCTTGATGATGGAAGTTTAGGTGGGAAAATGTAGGGCTTACTAGAGGAGAGAGAAAGGAAAGAGAGAAAATGAAGTCAAAGGGAATACCAGGTAGTTGAAATGTCAAAAATCTCAGAGAAGTTGGGAACAGGAGGGCTATTTTTGATGCTTAGGTGATCACTGGCAACACTGAGAGAATTTTTAGTACAGAACTGGGAGTGGGGTCCAGCAGGAAAAGCCCTGAGTGAGGTAGGAGAGAGACAGAGCTCTCCTTCTGGTATACAGCTTCTTTTGTGACTTGAACCATGATGTGCTGTTAAAAATGACCAGAATTATGTTAGCGTGGACCAAGCATCCCAGTTTGCCCAGGGCTGTCCTATTTTAGCACTGAAAGTCTGCATCCCAGGGAACTCCTCCAGCTCTGGGCAAACTGGGATGCTTGGTCACTCTTACAGCTCCTACTGTGACATCTGACACTTAGTAGATTTTCAGTACATTATCTGTTGAGTGAATGAAAAAAATGCATGTGATAACACAACAGCTCTGAGGTTCCTTAATTTCATAAAATGACGTTAGTAATAGTAGTAACCAGTTTGTGAGGTTGTTTTGGCCATCAAATTAAATAACGTATATGAGAACATTAAGAAAAACCCATAAAACACTGTATAAATGTAAACAAATATATAGGATTCTTCCTATTAATTTTTGCATATTCTTGATTTATGTGAAAAGCGTACTATTATTTGTTGAAATTTTCGATACTGTCTGCTTTTTTTTTTGTCAACTAGCCTCTCATTGCCAGTGATCTGATATTGGCACTGAAATTAGTAATTAATTTTGTTTATATGGCATCCAACACCCAAGAGTCTCTAGGCACCTAGCCAAATCCTTTCTTAAATATAGTCATTAAGTGGAGGAAAAGAGCCAAGCAAATTCCTAAAAGAGGCAAGTGAAAAAAAGAGCAGCTGGCAAATGGGAAAATAAAAGTTATCAATTGAGAGAATTTCATCCACTATCTAGCGACAAAAATTATACCCCAAACTTAGCAGAAAACTGGTTGTATAAATTTAGCTACCCATCTCTTGACCTCTGGATAAAAGGGTCCCTGAAACATGGATTTTTAACAAACATTTCCGACTTTCTGTTTATTAAAAGTACCATTAGGCTTTTTCCACTTATCGAATTCTCATGTTAAAGCTGGAACAGACCTTGGAGATCATCTCATCCCACTTCTTATTTGATAGGTGCTTTTTGTAGGAACAGCTCTGGGTAATGTTTTACTAACATACAGAAAACATAACAAAGTTTTATGAACACAGCTTGGCTAAGTGAAGCGAACACTCCCCTGTGAATGAAACTCTGCAGTTTTCTGCTAGCTCTTTCAGAGTACAGACAAGGAATGGCTCAGAGTCTTTGACCCGACTCCATCAATCCCTCCATCGATGTGCCACTTCCTTTCTCTCTACCAGACAGACCACTGTCTCATGGACCTGGGAGATTTTGACTCAGTTTTAACCCCCAAGGGCTGCACCTCAAAGTCTTTTTGTTTTATTACCTGCTTTACTTCCCTTGCCTTTTCTCAGTTCCTACTGCTTCTTTTTCTTTTTTCTATAAACAGCTCTCTATATTTCTAAAATGGTAGATGTGATGTGATTCAGAGAAATATTATTCAAGGACTTACACTTTTTTCTCCAAGAAATTCAGCACACTTTAAACTTTTCTTGCATTACCCCACTCATATTGCCTTTGAAGATTTCCCTGGGAGACACCCTATGTTTGAAGTGTCCCTACATCTCAAATTCTATTTCCACAGCAACAAAAGAGTTTCTGAGATTAGACCTTCTCCACAAATAAGTTATTTGATAATTGGCAGAATAATTATTTAGTACTCAAAATTCTCTAACACCACTGTGCTATGCTAACAGGTTTTAATAAATTATATGCACAAATTTGACCTGGATAAATTGTGAGAAGTTTATTCTATGGTGAACCCTGTTATATAATGTCTGATTCTCTAATTGTGTTGATCAAATTATCACTCTAATATATCAATACATGATATCATTAGCAAGGATATCTTGTTTGCAACAGTATTTATTTCATGAATGTATAACTTGTCCACATGACAAGCTTGTGTCAAATTGTGACATAAAGTCACCTCTCTTCACTTTCCCCAGTAAACTCTTAAATCCTTAATTTATAGAGGTGTCTGTTGCTGAGAACAGCTTAAAATGTTACTGCTTCCAAAGCAGTTCTATTCACAGTAGATGGAAAACATGAGGGTAACTATGTGGGATTAATATCAAACTCTGAAAGTTGAAGCACCGGTGTCTCTGGCAGAGAGGGAAGGTGCAAGAGTACAAGGAGCTCTGACATGACATCATAAGACCTGAATTCACTTCTGATTCTAACTCTTATTAGCGATTTGACCTTAACAATGTGATTAACTTTGCTAAGCCTTAGTTTTCTTTCTTTTTTCTTCTTCTTTTTTTTTTTTTTTTTTGTGGTACGCGGGCCTCTCACTGTTGTGGCCCCTCCCGTTGCGGAGCACAGGCTCCGGACGCGCAGGCTCAGTGGCCATGGCTCACGGGCCCAGCCGTTCCGCGGCATGTGGGATCCTCCCGGACCGGGGCACGAACCCGTGTCCCCTGCATCGGCAGGCGGACTCTCAAGCACTGCGTCACCAGGGAAGCCCAAGCCTTAGTTTTCTTATCCATAAAATAGAAAAATATGTTTTTCAGATAAAGTAGGTAAAGCATGTTGTAAACAAATTATAGAGCAATATACAAATGCCATATATTATTAATTCGCTTTTTTATACTACCCATAATGCTTTTCTACGTGCCCATTAAATACTTTTCAATAAATAGTGATATGAAATTTTTACAGTAGCCCAAATATAATTGTTTCTTATAATTAGTCACTTTTGGGGAGCTGCATATCATTTCATTAAATTTTATTTTTTAGAAGTGTACTGGAAATTCAGTTATTTGGAAACCATTTTTTTCTTTCACATATCTGGGACAAAACATTTTAAATAAATTTCACAAGCTAGGTACAAGACAACCTTGTAATATTGGCTATAGATTTCTGAAAGAGGGTTACATTTTATTCTCAAAACGCATTTTACTCTAACAAACTTTTTTCGTTTTACAAGGAAAAATTTGGTTAAAATCCAGCTGTGTTTTTCATGTAGTATTCTCTTAGACAAAATTTGGTCCATAAGGTTTGAATCTTTTCCTCTTTCAAGTAAACAAAACCAACTAAACACATGGTTATTTGTAAAATTTTTCCTGTGAAATTTACAATTTATTCTACTCTTATTTTTTTTATTGACGTATAGTTGATTTACAATGTTGTGTTAATTTCTACTGTACAGCAAAGTGATTCAGTTATACACATATATACATATTCTATTCTATTTCTTTGGCAAAATATGGACTGTGAGGGCACTGTCTGGATGCATTTGAGAAAGATTTCTATTTTTAAGCTTCTAAGAAAAATTACTTCCGTTCTTTGGGAGTCGTCTTAAGGGATTTATTACAGTAATTCTATTATGTAGAGTTAAATATATATACTGAGACTATTTCACACTTAATAAAACATAGTACCAAAATAGATTTAGATATTTTCCTCACTATAAATAATCTCCCCCAAGTCCCTGATTTTTTGCCATTTTCTTCTTTCTCCACACCCTCCATGAAGGATTGCATTTTTTACAAATAAATTAACTGTGTACAAGCAAGTTCTTTCTGTTTTAATCCCATTCCCTGGGCCAAAACTCCTTTAAAATATAAATTGCCCTAGGATTTTTGGCTTTTACTTTCATATCAAAGACTTCTTTCTAAACCTACATCAATAATCATGCTGAGTGAACTGCATTGTACTCAGTTCATCCCCTACAGAAAAAGGGAGGATTTAGTTGATATTGTCGGGCTTTGGCTTCATGACTAGAGACAATCTGAACTACTACCAGGCTAGACCCTAGACTGAACATGATGGGCAATATTCCTGCATCTGATCACAATCTTCTGCTATTCTCCTCCTCCTTCCCCTCCTCCTCTTCTATCTCCTCCCTCCTTCTCTTCTGTTTCTTCTTCTCCTTCTTCATATTTTTTTGGAATCATCATTGAATGTGGTGGCAGATGGCATGTCTCTCAGTGAACTCAAAGGCATATGGCAAGCTGTTATCAATTGTGCCATGCCACCTAAGTTGCAGAATTTATAGTTCAAAAGAAAAAAGAATGTAGCCTGTGATACCAAGCTTTGAATGCAGTCACAATGAGTACTTAATTCCCAAACACCATGCATTTTGTTTCTAAAATATTGTATCGAAGTCCTTTCTTGAGGGTAGTGAGCAGTCAAGTTTAGAAATGTAGAAACTGTCTCTTAGACGGGTCAGACGATTCTAAGAAAGGGACTGGAAAGGAAACTTTTAAAGACATCATCTTAATGGCTTAAGGGAGAATATGAAACTTTCAAAAACAATGTCATCTATTTAAGAGAAAAAATACACTCATTTTAAATGCAAAGCCTTTGGCCATTTCTTTTCTTTTTTGGTTTGTTCATTAAGTTGTATGCAGGGATCAGAAGCTAGGGGTTAAAAACTTCCTTAAGTTATTTGTATGTACACTTCATTAATTCTATAGAAATAATTTATTTCAGAGTATTAATGGTTAAATAAAACTAGAACAATAGTCAAAATTCTAAGAACACTTCTACTCAGTATTTTTTTCTATATAACACAATAAACCTTAGTCTTCCTAGAAGACTAGAATCAGGTTTAATGTTAACTCTCACCATCGTATCTCTCTGGAGTACACATATTTGCATGCAGAAAATCAGCACCATGAAACAGGGACAGCTGCTGTGATAGCAACCCTATAATTGTCCTGGGCTGAACTCCCAGGAGAGTAAAGGAGGTGGGGTAGAGAAAGGCAACAACATCAAAGCTCAGAGAGACTCCATTTTTATGAATATCTCCACATTTAAGTCTAGTCAGTAGGTATGTCTGAGTAATTCAGTGTTGATATTTGCTATTTTATTAAGTAAAAGTGTTGCAATTTTCCTTCCTCTGCAAATACAGATTTTTTTCTTTCTTTTAACAGAATTATTGTTTGCTAACAAGTCTTATGGCTTTTGTAAAGCAAGTCTCTGAACTCAAGCTGTTACATCATCACCAGTTCCCACAAGACAGAGTGATAATTATCTCTTTTCCTCTATTTCAAATTTGACAAATCTACCAGAAACTACTGGATCTTATAAAGATTACCCCTTCTTTTTCCTCTCAGAGTTTTCCTTTTTATGAAGTACTATACATTTATTTCCTATAAGATTCATTATACTTATCTTTATGTATCACAATTGTGATGCTAAAACTCAGAAAAGACAACCTGATGGACATTATATGTAGTGTTGCCTCTCTCAATGCTGCAGTGTTGTTTTTCTATACCTCTTCCCATTTGCTGTTTGTTGTATCATTTAGGTATGCTAATGGATTTGCAAAAAACACCTTTATTTAGGATGAAATGCATGTTACTCTGAAATTTCTTGACTGCTGAAAAAAGCCTAGCACAGTGTCTCTGATGTCTGGTCAGTCTCTGCTGCCCAAATTTTGGCAGGTAGAGGATTAGTCTTCCTTTTTTTTCAACTAGAATTATTAACATTCTGTCTTGTTATGATAAATCCTGATGCACAGAGTTGGAGTATATGTGGTTGTGAATTTTAAGAACTAAATTTAAAAATGGCTATTTGGAACCTATTAATATTCTTATACCATCATGGTTAAAGGTACATATCCTGAAGCTAGTTGCCTGGGTTAAATTATAGGTCCTCCATTGATCAACTTTGAGGCTTTAGGCAACTTACTTGACCTCTTTGTGCCTCAGTTTCATCAGTTATACAGTGGGAAGAACAACAATACTTTCTAAAAGAATTAATGCATTTAAGTACTTAGAAAAATGTCTAACATGAAGTAAACATTAAATAAAAGCTAGCTGTTTACTTTTTAAATACAGCACAGAAGGTAGAAAAATGTGATTCAAGGCTTACGGATCATTACCATATTGTAAGTATTTTGTTGTCCCTGTAATTAATTTGCCATGGGCAAAACATTCAGCCCTTTGCACCTTACTTTTCTCATCTGTACAATGGGGATGATAACAGTTACTTTAGAGATATTATTGTGAATATTAGAAATAAAATATGTAAAACTCCTAGTCTAGTCCTTGGCAAACAGTAGGCAGTCAATACATGTGTTAGTAGTTGTTACTCATACTTGCCACACTCAGTTCTCTCTAATGCACAGGGAACTGATTTCAGAAGTAAAAAACATGTACGAATTTCTATCGAAAACAAACTTACAAAGGACATATTTAGAAAAATCAGAAATATGGAGCTAATGTTGCACCTCTTTATCCGTCTGTCCTGGCGAAGCAGGACGAAGCTCAGGCCAAATTCCTTAGCTCAAAATTCAGACTGGTGCCAAGGGGGCCATCATCCCTGATGTGGGCTAAGAGCGGTTAATGTTGATTCACATATGGTTTTCTTTTTCCTAAATGAGATTATTCCTTTGAAACTGCTGCGTGCCCAAGGTCAGTGAGAACTCTGATCTTCTGCAGATGTGCCTGTTCATAGGGAGGTAGGATTCAGATGGCTTAGCATAGTGAATTTCAGGCCTTGATTTGGAAGAAAATAAAATTAAATAAAATGCTTGCTCTCAATTTTAAAATTAAAAGAATTTAAAAGTATAATTATGAATTTTTTTATTGACATCGTTCAGGAAACCTTAGTCTAAAAAGTAGAATAAAGATCAATGTAATGTATCCATTATATATTAGCTAACATTGTTATGCATTGTACAGCGTCGGGCAGTTTGTACTGTTACGTGTTACAGTTTACATGTGCATTTTTCTTCAGGGAGCTCTGTTTCCATCCTAATTTTGTTTATGTAAAATTTCTGTCTTGAGGAACAGACATATTTTTGATAGTCTTCTTACTCAGTAGTTTAGTTTTAATTAAGACAATTTGGTTACATTGAGCTAAAATGAACAACAGTCACAGAATTTTATTTTATGTGCACATCATTAGTTAAAAGCTTTAGTAATTTTAAAATAAAACCTAAGTTGGCTTTTGTTACCCCTCTCTCCTCCTCCCCCAAAAAATAAGAAAAGGAAAACACAGTCATAAAGACATGTGCCTGTACAACTAAAGAAAGTCTTTTTCTCTCTTTCCTTTTTTTTTTTTTTCGTATTTTCTACCCTATCTTTCTCAAAACAGTGGATCTCATTTAGTTTTCTAAATAAGTCATGATGGTGGCAAGGGGAAGATAATTTTCAAAGTGCTCTGAACATCTATCTAGTGATTGTAAAACAAAACTGTGAAATTGATAACCCATTTTACCCACTAAGAATATTAGTCAAAGAGTGCAATACAAGAATATTAAAATAAATTTATAAAATAATTTAGTTTTGCAAGATAGTCATGTTGATTTGTTAATTCTGGGCTACCTTGTTATAATATTATTTTAACCCAAGTCTAGATAGTGACTAGATTTTGAGTAGCCTTCCTTAAAGTGTGGTCTGGTGACCACCACATCAGAATTATCAGGGCCCCTTGTTGAAAATGCAGGTTCTGGGTCCCCACATGTGACTGGTGGAATCTGACTCTCTATAGGCTAAGCCCCAGAACTGTGTATGTTTAGCAGAAACCCAGATAATTCTCGTGCACACAAAAGTTTGAGAAGCAATGGGTTAGTATCTGTAGCTTCTACCCTCTTGATTCCCTACCTACAACTGAAACCCAGTTGTCAGTCAGGGTGGAGACTTTCCAGCACAATAGATATCATCACTGGCTATGTATTAGAATAACTGAGAAAGCTTTCTAAAAATGTCAGTGCCTGGACCTGTACCTGAGGGGGTTAAGAACAGTGCTCCTTGATATTTCAATACAACATTTAGTAATTAAATATGCAGTGGCTTGTACTATCCTCTTTTTAAGATATGACAAGTTTTTAACCTTCAATTTCACTAAAAGTTCCAAAAAGGTCATATTTTAGAGTGTATGTATTTTCCCAAATAATGGTGCTGGCACATAGGAGTAGTTAAATAACACTCTTCGATTATAGAAATTGGACTGGAGAGAAGAAAATACGGGGATAATGAGTGTGGGGTGAATCAATTTTCTAAACATAGTGGTGGCCTAGAGGGGTTTAAACAATATCAAACGAAAGAGAGGGAAGCTGAGTCACTGCACAGGGACCTGGAAGTTGAGAGGATGTGATGAGCTTGAAAGCTGAGGGTCAGTGCAGGTTTATTTCCTCCCCAGGGGACTGTTGAAGAGGATTGTGACCATTACCGGCAAGGCCAGTGGGGGAACATCGGATGCCCTGAGGGGCGGGTACACTGTGCATGCCACGCACCTGGGCTTGTTTAGGGCTGGTGGGGGGAGATGGAATTTACAACTGCCCATGAGCATACATAGGCCACTATTCTGGCTAACTTACTAAGTATCCTTCATATAGCAATCTAGTTTTTTAAATGCTGTTTTTCTTAATAAAAAAATAACTTTCTTAACTAACAAAGGCCAGTTGTAGGGATTTAAATGAATGTGTGTGTATGTGTGTGTGGTGTTTTAATTTTAAAAGGTCTTTTTCCTCAGTTTCTCCAAATGTTGTTTTGCCTTTTGTTTCTTGTTGCTTAATCCGTAAGTAGAAGCTGTTAAAAGTTCCTAACAAGACAATCTGTAGACTACAGTCATCCCTAAGCGCTTAGTCTTTGAGAGATGTGGCTCTCATAATTGTAGGTTCTGTTGGACAAGGTGTTGGCTAACCAGCTGATTTTAACTAGAGTCAGAACTGAGATGACTGAGTGTTAATACATTAAAACACAAGAATGGTTGGAGTTGTTGTTTAGCATGTGCTGTAGCTACCTAATGGTGAACTAAGGAAACTCTTTTGAGAATGTGGGCAAATAACTAAATATCTAGGTTCCTAGGTTCAGTCTTTTTTTACATTTTTTTTTTTAATTTTTAATTTTATTTTTTTGAACATCTTTATTGGAGTATAATTGCTTTACAATGTTGTGTTAGTTTCTGCTGTATAACAAAGTAAATCAGCTATACATATACATATATCCCCATACCCCCTACCTCTTGCGTCTCCCTCCCACCCTCCCTATCCCACCCCTCTAGGTGGTCACAAAGCACCGGGCTGACATCCCCGTACTATGCGGCTGCTTGCCACTCCCTGTTTTACAACTGGTGGTGTATATATGTCAATGCCACTCTCTCACTTCGTCCCAGCTTACCATTCCCCCTCCCTGTGTCCTCAAATCCATTCTCTACATCTACATATTTATTCTTATCCTGCCCCTAGGTTCTTCAGAACCATTTTTTTTTTTTAGATTCCATATGTATGTGTTAGGTATTTGTTTTTCTCTTTCTGACTTACTTCACTCAGTATGACAGACTCTAGGTCCATCCACCTCAGTATAAATAACTCAATTTCATTTCTTTTTATGGCTGAGTAATATTCCATTGTATACGTGTGCCACATCTTCTTTGTCCATTCATCTGTCAATGGACACTTAGTTTGCTTCCATGTCCTGGCTATAGTAAATAGTGCCGCAATGAACATTGGGGTACATGACTTTTTTTTTCTTTTTTTTAAACATTTTTATTGGAGTATCATTGCTTTACAATGGTGTGTTAGTTTCTGCTTTATAACAAAGTGAATCAGTTATACCTATATCCCCATAACTCTTCCCTCTTGCATCTCCCACCCTCCCACCCTCCCTCTCCCACCCCTCTAGGTGGTCACAAAGCACTGAGCTGATCTCCCTGTGCTATGAGACTGCTTCCCACTAGCTATCTATTTTACATTTAGTAGTATATATATGTCCATGCCACTCTCTCACTTTGTCCCAGCTTACCCTTACCTCTCCCCGTGTCCTCAAGTCTATTCTCTAGTAGGTCTGTGTCTTTATTCCCATCTTGCCCCTAGGTTCTTCATGACCATTTTATTTTTTAGATTCCATATATATGTGTTAGCATATGGTATTTGTTTTTCTCTTTCTGACTTACTTCACTCTGTATGACAGACTCCAGGTCCATCCATCTCAGTATAAATAACTCAATTTCGTTTCTTTTTATGGCTGAGTAATGTTCCATTGTATACATGTACCATATCTTCTTTGTCCATTCATCTGTCAACGGACACTTAGGTTGCTTCCATGTCCTTGCTATTGTAAGTAGTGCTGCAATGAACATTGGGGTACATGACTCTTTTTGAATTATGGTTTTCTCAGGGTATATGCCCAGTAGTGGGATTGCTGGGTCGTATGATGGTTTTATATTTTGCTTTCAAGGCACCTCCATACTGTTCTCCGTAGTGGCTGTATCAATTTACATTCCCACCAACAGTGCAAGAGGGTTCCCTTTTCTCCACACCCTCTCCAGCATTTATTGTTTGTAGATTTTTTAATAATGGCCCTTCTGACTGGTGTGAGGTGATACCTCATTGTAGTTTTGATTTGCATTTCTCTACTGATTAGTGATGTTGAGCATCATTTCATGTGTTTGTTGACAATCTATATATCTTCTTTGGAGAAATGTTGCTTTAGGTCTTCTGCCCATTTTTGGATTGGTTGTTCGTTTTTTTGATATTGCACTGCATGAGCTGCTTGTATATTTTGGAGATTAATCCTTTGTCAGTTGCTTTGTTTGAAAATATTTTCTCCCATTCTGAGGGTTGTCTTTTTGTCTTGTTTATGGTTTCCTTTGCTGTGCAAAAGCTTTTAAGTTTCAGTAGGTCCCATTTGTTATTTTTGTTTCTATTTCCCTTTCTCTAGGAGGCGGGTCCAAAAGGATCTTGTTGTGACTTATGTCATAGAGTGTTCTGCCTATGTTTTCCTCTAAGAGTTTTATAGTGTCTGGTCTTACATTTAGGTCTTCAATCCATTTTGAGTTTATTTTTGTGTATGGTGTTAGGGAGTGTTCTAATTTCATACTTTTACATGTACCTGACCAGTTTTCCCAGCACCACTTATTGAAGAGGCTGTCCTTTCTCCACTGTATATTCTTGCCTCCTCTATCAAAGATAAGGTGACCATATGTGCGTGGGTTTATCTCTGGGCTTTCTGTCCTGTTCCATTGACCTATATTTCTGTTTTTGTGCCAGTACCATACTGTCTTGATAACTGTAGCTTTGTAGTATAGTCTGAAGTCAGGGAGCCTGATTCCTCCAGCTCCATTTTTCGTTCTCAAGATTGCTTTGGCTATTCAGGGTCTTTTGTGTTTCCATACAAATTGTGAACGTTTTTGTTCTAGTTCTGTGAAAAATGCCAGTGGTAGTTTGATAGGGATTGCATTGAATCTGTAGATTGCTTTGGGTAGTAGAGTCATTTTCACAATGTTGATTCTTCCAATCCGAGAACATGGTATATCTCTCCATCTATTTGTATCATTTTTAATTTCTTTCATCAGTGTCTTATAATTTTCTGCATACAGGTCTTTTGTCTCCTTAGGTAGGTTTATTCCTAGGTATTTTACTCTTTTTGTTGCAATGGTAAATGGGAGTGTTTCCTTAATTTCTCTTTCATATTTTTCATCATTAGTGTATACGAATGCCAGAGATTTCTGTGCATTAATTTTATATCCTGCTACTTTACCAAATTCACTGATTAGCTCTAGTAGTTTTCTGGTAGCATCTTTAGGATTCTCTATGTACAGTATTATGTCATCTGCAAACAGTGACAGCTTTACTTCTTCTTTTCCGATTTGGATTCCTTTTATTTCTTTTTCTTCTCTGATTACTGTGGCTAAAACTTCCAAAACTATGTTGAATAAGAGTGGTGAGAGTTGGCAACCTTGTCTCGTTCCTGATCTTAGTGGAAATGGTTTCAGTCTTTCACCATTGAGGACAATGTTGGCTGTGGGTTTGTTACATATGGCCTTTATTATGTTGAGGAAAGTTCCCTCTATGCCTACTTTCTGCAGGGTTTTTATCATAAATGGGTGTTGAATTTTTTCGAAAGCTTTCTCTGGATCTATTGAGATGATCACATGGTTTTTCTCCTTTGATTTGTTAATATGGTGTATCACGTTGATTGAAGAATCCTTGCATTCCTGGAATAAACCCCACTTGATCATGGTATATGATCCTTTTAATGTGCTGTTGGATTCTGTTTGCTAGTATTTTGTTGAGGATTTTTGCATCTATGTTCATCCGTGATATTGGCCTGTAGTTTTCTTTTTTTGAGACATATTTGTCTGGTTTTGGTATCAGGGTGATGGTGGCCTCGTAGAATGAGTTTGGGAGTGTTCCTCCCTCTGGTATAGTTTGGAAGAGTTTGAGAGGATAGGTGTTAGCTCTTCTCTAAATGTTTGATAGAATTCGCCTGTGACAGCATCTGGTCCTGGGCTTTTGTTTGTTGGAAGATTTTTAATCACAGTTTCAATTTCAGTGCTTGTGATTGGTCTGCTCATATTTTCTATTTCTTCCTGGTTCAGTCTTGGCAGGTTGTGCATTTCTAAGAATTTGTCCATTTCTTCCAGGTTGTCCATTTTATTGGTATAGAGTTGCTTGTAGGAATCTCTCATGATCCTTTGATTTCTGCAGTGTCAGTTGTTACTTCTCCTTTTTTATTTCTAATTCTATTGATTTGAGTCTTCTCACTTTTTTTCTTGATGAGTCTGGCTAATGGTTTATCAATTTTGTTTATCTTCTCAAAGAACCAGCTTTTAGTTTTATTGACGTTTGCTATCATTTCCTTCATTTCTTTTTAATTTATTTCTGATCTGATCTTTATGATTTCTTTCCTTCTGCTAACTTTGGGGTTTTTTTTTCTTCTTTCTCTAATTGCTTTAGTTGCAAGTTTAGGTTCTTTATTTGAGATGTTTCATGTTTCTTAAGGTAGGATTGTATTGCTATAAACTTCCCTCTTAGAACTGCTTTTGCTGCATCCTATAGGTTTTGGGTCGTCGTGTCTCCATTGTCATTTGTTTCTAGGTTTGTTTTTTTTTTGCGATATGTGGGCCTCTCACTTTGTGGCCTCTCCCTTTGCGGAGCACAGGCTCCGGACACGGAGGCTCAGCAGCCATGGTTCATGGGCCTAGCCGCTCCGTGGCATGTGGGATCTTCCCGGACCGGGGCACGAACCTGTGTCCCCTGCATCGGCAGGCGGACTCTCATCCACTGCGCCACCAGGGAAGCCCTCTAGGTATTTTTTGATTTCTTCTTTGATTTCTTCAGTAAACTCTTGGTTATTTAGAGTGTATTTTTTAGCCTCCATGTGTTTTTTGTTTTTTTTTTTTTGCAGCTTTTTTTCAGTAATTGATATCTAGTCATAGCATTGTGGTTGGAAAAAAATACTTGACACTATTTCAATTTCCTTAAATTTACCAAGGCTTGATTGTGACCCAAGATATGATTTATCCTGGAGAATGTCCCATGAGCACTTGAGGAGAAAGTGTATTCTGTTGTTTTTGGATGGAATGCCTTATAAATATCAATTAAGTCCAACACGTTTAACGAGTCATTTAAGGCTTGTGTTTCCTTATTTATTTTCATTTTGGATGATCTGTCCATTGGTGAAAGTGGGGTGTTAAAGTCCCCTACTATGATTGTGTTACTGTCGATTTCCCCTTTTATGACTGTTAACATTTGCCTTATGAATTGAGGTGCTCCTATTTTGGATGCATAAATATTTACAATTGCTATATCTTTTTCTTGGATTGATCCCTTGTCCATTATGTAGTATCTTTTTTGTCTCTTGTAATAGTCTTTATTTTAAAGTCTATCTTATCTGATATGAGAATTGCTACTCCAGCTTTCTTTTGATTTCCATTTGCATGGAATGTCTTTTTCCATTCCCTATCTTTCCATCTGTTTGTGTCCCTAGGTCTGAAGTGGGTCTCTTGTAGACAGCATATATAAGGTTCTAATTTTTGGATCCATTCAAGTAGTGTTTGTGTTTTGGTTTGTGCATTTTATCCATTTACTTTTAAGGTAATTATTGATATGTATGTTCCTATTACCATTTTCTTAATTGTTTTGTGTTTGCTATTGTAGGTCTTTTCCTTCTCTTTTGTTTCCTGCCTAGAGAAGTGCCTTTAGCATTTGTTGTAAAGCTGGTTTGGTGGTGCTGAAATCTCTTAACTTTTGCCTATCTGTAAAGGTTTTAATTTCTCTGTCAAATCTGAATGAGATCCTTGCTGGGTAGAGTAATCTTGGTTGTAGTTTTTTCCCTTTAATCACTTTAAATATGTCCTGCCACTCCCTTCTGGCTTGCAGAGTTTCTGCTGAAAGATCATCTGTTAACCTTATGGCCAATCCCTTGTATGTTATTTGTTGTCTTTTATTTGCTGCTTTTAATATTTTTTGTTTGTATTTAATTTTTGGTACTTTGATTAATATGTGTCTTGGCCTGTTTCTCCTTCGATTTATCCAGTATGGGACTCTCTGTGCTCCTGGACTTGATTGACTATTTCCTTTCCCATATTAGGGAAGTTTTCAACTATAATCATTCCAATATTTTCTCAGTCCCTTTTTTGTTCTCTTTTTCTTCTGGGAGCCCTAAAATTCGAATGTTGGTGCATTTAATATTGTCCCAGAGGTCTTGGGACTGTCCTCAATTCTTTTCATTCGTTTTTCTTTATTCTGCTCTGTGATAGTTATTTCCAATTTTTATCTTCCAGGTCACATATCTGTTCTTCTGCATCATTTATTCTGCTATTGATTCCTTCTAGTGAATTTTTAATTCCATTTATTGTGTTGTTCATCATTGTTTCTTTGCTCTTTATTTCTTCTAGTTCCTTGTTAAACCTTTCTTGTATTTTCTCCATTCTATTTCCAAGATTTTGGATCATCTTTACTCTCATTTCTCTAAATTCTTTTTCAGGTAGACTGCCTAGTTCCTTTTCATTTGTTTGGTCTGGTGGGTTTTTACTTTGCTCCTTCATCTGTTGCATATTTCTCTGTCTTCTCATCTTGCTTTTCTTACTGTGTTTGGGGTCTCCTTTTCGCAGGCTGCAGGTTCATAGTTCCCATTTTTTGTGTGGTGTCTGCCCACAGTGGGTTGTGTAGGCTTCCTGGTGGAGGGGACTGGTGCCTGTGTTCTGGTGTATGGGGCTGGATATTGTCTTTTTGGTTGGCAGGACTGAGTCCAGTGCTGTGTTTTGGGGTGTCTGTGAACTTAGTATGATTTTCAGTAGCCTGTCTGCTAATGGGTGGGGTTGTGTTCCTGTCCTGCTAGTTGTTTGGCATGGGGTGTCCAGCACTGGAGCTTGTTTGTCATTGAGTGGAGCTGGGTCTTAGCATTGAGATGGAGATCTCTGGGAGAGCTCTCACTGATTGGTATTACATGGGGCTGGGAGGTCTCTGGTGGTCCAATGTCCTGAACTCGGCTCTCCCACCTCAGAGGCTCAGACCTGACACCTGGCCACAGCACCAAGACCCTGTCAGCCACATGCCCAGGTACGTGGGAGTTTCTTGTCTTTTGGGAAGTCTGAGGTCTTCTGCCAGCATTCAGTAGGTGTTCTGTAGGAGCTGTTCCTCATGTAGATGTATTTTTGATGTATTTGTGGGGAGAAAGGTGATCTCCATGTCTTACTCCTCCACCATCTTGAAGGTCCTCCTCTCCCTATGTTCAGTTTTAGGATAGATTACTTATTAATTTTTTGGCTACAGGATTATTTTATGATGGTGTCATTTATGACTGTCGTGGTGCAAGTTGTGATTTGGCGAGTAGAGGATATGATTCAAGTATTAAGGAATGAAAGAAAATAGACTTTTTTCATTGATATTCAAATAGGGTGGAAGAAAAGGCATTATCTAGGGACACATGTGCAGTCAAAAGGCAATATTATATGTATATGTATCATAAAGTTACATTGGAAAAGGAAGAGGTGCAAAATGCTTCTCTTCCAGAGAAGATGAAGTAAAATACTCATCTTAATGTCTATATGTGTGTGTATGTATATATGTATACTGTATATATTGTGAACTTGAAATTTTGATACAAATAGGTAAATTCATTCCATAAAAATTACTGAGTTTTATTCACTTGAGTTCAATTCATGACTAGAACAGCAAAGAAAGAGGATTCTTTTTCAAAAGAAACTAAAACTGCAAGAAAGAAATCTATTTTCCTGAATACACTGTAATTATGATGACTTGTTTTTCTTCTTTGGTCTCAATTCAAAAGTGACCATCGGGCTTCCCTGGTGGCGCAGTGGTTGAGAGCCCGCCTGCCGATGCAGGGGACACGGGTTCGTGCCCCGGTCCGGGAAGATCCCACATGCCGCGGAGCGGCTGGGCCCGTGAGCCATGGCCGCTGAGCCTGCGCGTCCGGAGCCTGTGCTCCGCAACGGGAGAGGCCACAACAGTGAGAGGCCCGCGTACCGCAAAAAAAAAAAAAAGTGACCATCACTTGGATATCTTCCTCAGTGGAAAGCAAGGATAAGTAATCAGAAATAGATATACGTTTTTAGCTTATTCTATTTGAGATATTTGGAAATTCAGCATTTTAGTCAGAACCTTATAAAACAAATTACTCTGGACATTTGTTGTATTCAGGTGTTTTTTCACACTGTATGTATAATTTTATATAAACTCTAAATGAAGAGCTGTGACTGATTTAGAGTTTGAAACTTTTAGATTATACTTAACTTTTTGTTAAAACTTCAAAACAAAAGAGCTGGTACACTTGAAACTAATACAACATCGTAAAATAACAATACTTCAATTTTAAAAGAAGAGCTGGCATTTTAGCACAATGCACATAAAGCCTTGCCTCTTCTCCCTCTTCCCCCACTTCCCTCTCCCACACCCCCTGGGTTCCAGTGTACAATATTTCCCGTGGCTCCATCCCCTTGGTGTAATTATCACATAGCTATCCCTTCTCCTCAGTAGGAGGAAAACCTTGACCATGCTTCATTTTAAGAAGGTGGAAACTACAGCTAAATCACTCATTTGCACAGAAAAGCGTGAGCAAAGATTTTATTTATACTTTTCAAATAGAAAGAGGTGATCCCTTGGTCAAGGAACTGGTATTTTAATGACATGTCGTCTGTATTTGTTACAGATAAAAATCAAATGGTGGTCTGGATTCTTTCCTCCCAAATCACAAGTCTGATTTCTCTCCTTTAATCTCCACTCCAAAAACTAGTTGCCTTGAAGGAAACATTACCTTGAGGAGGAGTGCTTTCTTCTTCTTCCTTTTATTTTTTTCTTTTTAAAGCAGGAGTTGGCATCTGGATGCCTCAAGTTGCCAGGTATATTCCATGTAGAACTACAGCTGTTCCCTCTGCTAACTGGAGAAATAAAGAGCAAGAAACTGCTAGACACTGGGAGTCAGCAAGAGATAATGTACTGTTATTATTTTAATTACACAGGGCTCCTGATTTGTATTGTAATTGTAATATAATAGTTTTTAAAGTCCATGGTATTCATGGAAAAATACCAAATATGTCATTTTCAGTAGTACTAAAGTTTACCAACAAGAGCAATGCACACATAAACTAGGAGAGAGGGAACAATGATGATTGCCATAGTTTTTGAAGCTCTGTCTTAAAGTCAGTCTAACTGGGAGATGAATGAAACAAGAGCAAAAATTGAATATGTTCTTTAGTTAATCTGCATGATATCATTCTTTTCATGATCGCTTTCTATCGTAAGATATGTGTATCTAAAATGTTTCCTACATAACTATATTATTTTTACATTGTAGAGTTTCTCAAAATATAATTTTACTAGTAAGTTATCATTGCTTTGGGTCCATATCTGTATTTACTTAAAAATTGATGGTTTAGACAATTGGATTACATTCTACACAAAAACAAAGTCAAAGAGAGTATTTTTAAAAATAAGTCCAGTTTCTGTGCATCAGTCATGATATACACTTAGATGTCACTAAGCCTCAATATATTATTACAGTTAATCTAGGCTAAGATATCATTACCATAACATCATGAGCAAACAGATGGCTGATTTAACAGATTGTCTTAAGGCAATACTGTATTAATCAATATGATTACTAGTATGGATTTAGTAGAAGATTTTTATGGCAAAATATTTTACTTAAGACCATATTTCATAATTTTTAAAACATATATTCATTACATTAGCATATACAAATATTAAATTTAACTACGTTTTAATTATAAAATATTAAATGAATATCTAAAAGGTGTTAGAAGGCATTAGAAATGTGGATTTAATCTGCACTCCAGTTACACTGTTTACAATGTAAATATTCAGCCATTCAATCATTTCTGAGAGCCTTCTGTGTATGAGGTAGTACTCTCAAGAAGCTTACATTCTAGTGAGAGTGACAAGGAATAAATTGTATCAGTAGGTGTAGCTATTATCAAGAAAACTAAAGTAAGATGGGGAAGAGTGATGAGTAGGAGACTGTGTTAGAAACCTCTGTTGGAAAACCTTTCAGTTAAGGTCAGATTGTTAAGCAAAGATCTGAATAAAAGTGAGAGATCAGGACATGCAGCTAACTTGGAAGGAGTATTCCAAGTTAACTTGAAATAAAAGGTAGACTTCTGTTATTAATAAATTGCTATAAATATTTGTTTATTCAAAAAATATTTACTGAACATCTTCTAAGTCCTAGGGACTGGGCTCAGCAGGATTACAGGGGTGGATAAGATACAGTACCTGTCTTCAAGATGCTCATGGAAAAATATAAAAAATTAATTATAACAAAAATGCTAATTACCATGATTAGAGCTATTCACAGGGCATTTAGCTACCATTTCTACATTTTAATCTTGATTACACTGTTAACAATGGTATAACTATAACCTCTAATTTGTCTTTAATGAAGACTTAATTAATATGGTTATATAATCAGATATATTGGGTTAAATTCTGGCTCTAGTATTGTATTAACCAGAACTCTTCCTGTTGCATTAATAGAAATCCAACTCTGGTTTAAACAAAAGGGATATTTATCGACTTTTGTTACTGTCAGGTTCAAGGATTGGCATTAGCTTCAGCTACACCTGGATTCAGAAGATGTCGTACGATTCACTTTTTTTCCATCTCTCAGCTCTGCTTTCCTCAATACTGGAAATACTCACCAGCAGGCTGTGTTTGTGTAGTGACAAAGAAGGTCCCTGGTACCTTAAATATACCCATTGTCCTGGCCTCTGGTCCTGCAAATGGTTATTCCTAGATCAATAACTGTATCCATCCTGACTATCCATTCTGGGGACTCACCCACACTTGAGGGCTAGGTCCGTGAGAAGCCGGGCTGTAGAAGTGACAGACCTACCAGAATCCTATAGTGTGGAACGGCCAGTAGAAAAATGGTTCTTCAACTAACAGAAGAAAGGGAAATAGTACTATGCTGGCTAAGACGAAAATATTCTACTACAGAAAGATGAATTCCGTGACCTTGGTCAAATCATATCTCCTCCCTGAGTCCCAGTTTCATCATCCATAAAAGCATCAACCTCGTGGTGTCAACTTAGATGAGGTAGTGTGTGTAGCAAGGTTAAGCACAAAGAAACAAATGCTTAATAAATAACTAGATCATTGTTACTACTTATAATAAACAAACATGTGGCAAATTTCAGGTAGTGGAGACCAAAGTATCAGAAAAGATGAAGGGTAGACTCCTCTCTGAAAATAAAATAAAGTCACAAGGCCAGCCAGAGTCTGGACACCATGTGCTCCACTGAATGGTACCAGAACAGGGAAGCAGAATCCATCACCTTTGGTAATAACCAGCCATTTAGTTGCATAATGTAGCTCAGAATGGAATTTATGCCTAAAAGATCAGAAAGCTGCCTTCTTGTTGCTACTTCTCAAATAACTAATAAAATGAACATTTTAGTGACTTAAAAAGAAGACAGATTGCCTCAGCAACATTCAATTCAATTCCTATTCAATTAAGTCGGTAATTTAAATTGTAACAATATGCACTTCTCTGCTAGGATGCTATGAAGTTAGTTTCATTTTGAATGAAATATAAATATGGCATTTTTATGTTTCCTGAATTGGCTCTTAGGCAGATAGGGCTGCTCACCTCTGCTCTAGGCCAGGGGTTGCAACCATAGACCCTGGACCAAATTTGACCCTCTTCCTATTTTTGTATGGGACCCAAACTAAGAATGATTTTACATTTTAACTGGCCCTTTTTGGAAAAAGTTTGCTGACCCTAGTTTCAAGATAATCTTTTCCCTGAGAACTTTATTCCTTTTTTGTTGTTTTTCACAGTTACTATCTAGATCTTGCTAAGCAGCATGGTTTATATCTCCTATGCTATTCTAGGCAGTTGATACAAAAGGATATCTCTGAATGAGAGAGAGATCTTTGTCCTAGATGTACTTTCTGCCTGTTTCATTCATTGTTATTTTTTTTTTGTTTTTTTTTTTGTGTGTGGTACGCGGGCCTCTCACTGTTGTGGCCTCTCCCGTTGCGGAGCACAAGCTCCGGACGTGCAGGCCCAGCGGCCATGGCTCACGGGCCCAGCCGCTGCGCGGCATGTGGGATCTTCCCAGACTGGGGCATGAACCCGTGTCCCCTGCATGGGCAGGCGGACTCTCAACCACTGTGCCACCAGGGAAGCCCTGTTTCATTCATTTTATCACATAATTTGTTTCTTCCACAATGCCTTTAAGGAATTTTGTGTGTGCCTACCCTCTCGTAGCGTCAAAGATGAGCATCTTCACCAGAGCTTCTGACTCTGAATCCCATCCTTTGAGTCTCCTCTCTATCACTGTTCATGTGCACCAATGCATTCTGCCACATGGCTGACTCTAGACTTCCTCAAATCTACACACTAGGCCCCCTTTACTTGCATAACTTTTTCAGACAAGGAGCTTACCACTCAGCAGACCTTCGAGGAATATATCACAACAGGTTAGGATAAGTAAAGAGGCAGAGCTACTGTGTTATTTTTGCCCCCCCAAGAAGCCAACCCGTAAGTTTGATTACAGGCAACATAGGACGGGGCTGGGAGAGCTTTCAAGTCATAATGCAGGTCTAACCCCTGTGTAAGAGAGAGGGAAGGAGAGAAGGTTGGGCAGGAAAAGTTGTAGAATGCAAGTATAGTTCTAAGAAAGTTTAGGCAAGGTTTATGCATAGTTCCTGGGCCAAAGGGCCCAGTCAGAGGAGACTGTATCTCTCAAAAAAGAGGATCAACTTACAATTTTCTTCTCATAGGTTCTTTTCATTTCTAACTTGTCCCCAAGCCATCTGTTTGAGATTCTGCAAATAATTTGTCTTGATGGCTTGTCACACAATGGAGAGAAGGATGAGCATGGCTGATCTGCAGCTTGGGGTGGGGGCCCTTTTTATCTAGAATTTCCTGCAGGGACATGGTACTGTCAATTTCCAGATCTGGTCAAGACAGTTGAAGGATGATGTCTACTCTTATTAAAGGGAATGTCCTTCAATGTGCTAGTCCTTCAATTTGTTCATTTTCCTTTAACATGTTAATTAAGGGAAGAAAAGTGAGAGAAGTGCTTCTTAAAAGGATGATATATGTGAGATTTTGAACTTCTGTATTTCTCATTTTAAACATTTCTACGGAAGTTTGACACTGACTTGGACATTTCAGTATAAAATGGAAATATCTGATATTCTCTCAGCTTTAGCTTTCTTCTTTTGTGTGTGTGTGTGTGTGTGTGTGTGTGTGTGTGTGTGTGTGTGTGTGTGTGTGTTTATGTACTACTTTCCCCAAGGTGTAAGCAATTTAGCTGATGTGCCCACTGGTTATTTGAAACCAACTTAACACATAATAAAGGTGAAGAGTATTTACTTTTTCAGTGTTCTTTCATCTATTTTCCAAAGGCTAAAGAATGGTGACCATATACAAACAATGCTATTTAGTCTTTTATAACTCTTTAAAAACTATAAAGATAAAGCTAGCTTTCTCTCCTTTTCATTTCCTGACTTCTTTCCACTTCTGTAGGCTCATCTAAGGGATATATATTTTCTCAGTTTTCTGATGAACTATTGTTGGGCTTTCCTTTTGTGTATGTGTAGTGGAGTAGCAATTTGGATTTATTAAGAAATGAATAAGAAAAGAGAAGATAAGCTCTGCTAACTTAAAGATTATGGATACTTTCTTTCCCAGTTAATTTCTTCCTCTTTTGGAGGACAGGAACTACATCTCTCTGTGGATACATGATATACAGATGATCTCACTTTCATCCCTTTTTTCCCTCCCCTTTGGTCTTTTGATATGTGGAGATGGTTTTCGAATCATTTTTCAATTACTTTCTTCTAGAAGAATGTGTCTTCTGTTTACTGATATTCCTATCCATTAGATTCAAAGAACAAGTTTCTAGCTCTGTGCTTCTTTTAAGAGGGAGAGACACTGTCTTTAAAAAGAACTAATAAAATATAATTTCTTAGAAAAAAACCCAACTTTTAAAATAGCTGCTCTTCCATTTTAATTTTAGGACAATAAGACTGTGTCTATGTTTCTATGTTGCTATCATCAGTGATTGTAGAAAATATTTTTATTATCTAATTTAATATTAAAATTATTTTGATATCCAGCACACATGATGTTAGAGGTTGTTTGTGCCAGCATGTTGGTTGAAATAGAATTCTAACTAATGAGAACCTTTATAAGAGAAGAAAATTCCAAAGCTCACACAAGGAATAATTTCATACAGATCTCTCCTATATTATATATGACTTCTATCATTGTAAAAAGTTACATATCAATCATAAAATATTAATAAAGATGATTTTAATTTTTATTGTTTTTATTAATTTCTTCTACTGCTTGTTTATATTTTTACAATATAATTATCTTTGCCATAAACATTAATAAACCTGTATTAATTATTTATAATATGCATTGACACATAACACCCATGTAATAAATAGACCTTTCAATTTAAACATGACTCTTGATTTTTAGAGGTTTTTTAAAAAATTAAAGTATTCATGTTAATTTCGCTCCTTTTCTTGGTCTTTCTTAGTGTTAGCTTTGGTGTGGTGTTTAATACTGGTAATATTGGTGAAGGATTTAAGTAAGAAAACTTATAGGAGCCCAGGAACCTGGGCACAAAAGTGGTAGATTGGGAGACATGTATGTATTGCTGGGGTTGCCATTTGCTGTCCAGGTTTTCTTTACTCTCTGTCAGCATATGCTATTTTGATCTTTGCCTTTTATCAACAGAATCGGGAGACATGATAAAGAAATAAGATCGTTTGCTATTTAAGCCATCTTCTTTACTTTCTGGTTTCTGCAACCTAGTGAAAAGACCAGTTTAAAAGTATTATGATCCCATTTTGAAAAATAACATACCTCTGTTTTTGTATCTGTAGACAAAGATCTGTTAACAATGCTTGCCTTTGTGGAGCAAGTTTATGGAGAATTTTCGCATATTATTTTAGTCATTAAAATCTTTTTAACAAAGTCCATGTATGACTTCTGTAATCTGAAAGTGTTAAGGAGTTTTATGGGTGGCAGTGAAATTGAAATTTATTTTGGAAGCATAAATCTTTGCTATTTTAACTTTAAGCTTAAATATTTTGATAAAAATAACTCTAGGTTCTATTACAAATGACCTAAAAGTTCTATATTTCAGAAATTACTTATAAATAGATTGGGAATATAATTTATCCTTTAAATCAGTATACTTTTGAGAGTGAAGGAAGGTCTTAATTAAAAATTACTACAAGTGAGTGGCCTTGACAGGGACTGTCCCAAGTAAACCAGGACATACAGGAATGGTTACTACTAATCAACTAAAAGTAACATATTAATAAAATAGATATAAAAAAGCCTATTAAGGAATCTATTTTGATTAATATGGTTTAATAAAGAATTGTTCTGGTGTTTAGTCCAAATAGCATTTTAGGTTTCATGTTAATATTTGAAGCTGATATATGAGAAATGTATTACCAGGCTAGTCAGAATAATTCAAAACTCAGTATAATGCAGGTGGGTCCATTTCAATTATCTCCAGAGGGTTCCTAACTAACTCCCAAAGTTCCTAATTCCCAAAGGGCCTCTTTCTGAGGCTGTTTCTATTACATCACCAAGGACCTGCTGATAGCACTGAGAGGGAGGCTCCAAGGTGGTCCTGGGTGGGATTTTCCTTCTAGAATACAATTTTAGTTTACATGCTCTATATCTATGCTACTATTTCTGTACCAAACTTTTGCTGAGATAACTCATCTGTGCAGAAATTATTCACAGTCCATTAAAACAGAGGAAGAGAGAGAAAAAAGTGATTGAGGTGAGGGTGAAGTTTGAATTCTGAGATAACTTTTAAAGAAAAAGATAATATATTGTATTGAAAAAGGCATTTCTTATCATTATTCCTTGCTGTTAAGTAGTTCTACTTATCATGTATTAAAAAAGACACGGCAATTTCCCACTGAATGTGGTAAAAATCAAAAGGCTATAAAAAGAAAATAGTTTAGTGTTGAGGCACCCTATTGGGTTGCTTATATGTTTGTATAATCTATCTACAATATCATTTCTCAAACAATAGCCCACTGCATCAGATACATGGAAATCTTTCTAAGCTCTAAAGACATATTTTTAAGACGGTGAATGCTATTTTCTCTCTGGCCAACTGCTGGGATCTGATTGGTCATTACCCCATTTCAGGGGAAGATTCAAGAGCTAATCAGGGGTGTTATCAGCTATGACTTTTATTGCTGCTGCACAGAAAACTTAGCAATAAAGAAAACTGTAAATTCAGGATTTATTCTTTGTAGGGGTGTTCCCCATGCTTGGAAGATTAATGAAGAATTCCTGGTCCATTGTTTGTTAAAGACACCACCATTCTATAGAATTTTAATTGTAAATCCACTCTTTGACATCCTAACTAATGGTTCCTGCTAAATTAATAAAAGCAACATATTAAATTTAAATCCCAGATAAGGTAAAGATTGCTGTTTTAATATCCCATCCATATCCTTTATCTTTCTACAGGGGCTTTCAGGCCAGTAGTTTTAATAACATGCATGAATGAAGATGCTCTTTTTTAACTCAAATGGTGGTGAAGAGTTTTTCCTTTATATTAGCAGGCAATCAATTCCAATAGCTTTTTAATGCTTTCTTAAAGAATCAATTTTAAAGCACACACTCTTCAGGGGACCCTCTTAAACTTCTTCACAGCCGGTCTTCTAATTTTCTATTACAATGCAATCTAAAGCAGCTACAAAAATAATGCAGATAATGTTTGCTGGGTAATGATTTCCAATTTCCCCATTCCATGTACCCTGTTATTAGGAGGATCATCTTGGTTGTGTAAATTAATTTTCAATTCACTTCTGGGGAACATTACAATGATTTATTCAGCACCAGTGTTGAAGAAAGTGTTGGGAAGATTTTAGCAATCTGAGAAACAAAATCAATTTGTTCTGATTATCACCATGTTAAAGGGAATAAAGGGGAGAAACAAAAAAGTCACTAGAATGTGTGTCCTGACTGTTGCAAGCACACTAGAACCATGATTTGATGCTGGGTTGTCACTTTGTAATACATGAATTTAGCAAAAGTACGGTGTTTGGTGATTCATCTCAACTTGGAGATTAAGTAATGAAATAGGAATGTTCCTCCATTTGATATTTCAGGTAAATGCCTTCAAGGCGAGATAGCCACTCATTCCTATTTCCTTGGAAGAAAGAAGTAACATACTAGCTTATAATCGAAGAGGAATAGATTTCCTAAGCAGAGCGTAATTAGCCACTTGGTTTGGTACAAAACTTAAAATAGGAACTATCAAAGCAATGTCTCATAACTATAAGAAGTACAACTTCCTTATTTATCATAATTTATCGCATACAAATTTTTCCAGGATTGTATATGAACAATGGTCCTTGTAATATTGCCAAAAAGTCATCCTTTGTAAAGGTTTTACTGACCTTTTACTTTAATTAACTTGTATGTGTTGATCAACGGAGTCAGATTTCACCGTGCCCAGGTGTGAATGTAAATCAATGCCCCATTCACTTCACCAGATCACTTATCTTCATTCAGCAGATACTCATGAGTAGGCTGTGCCATGCACTGTGCTGGGAGCTAGAGAGATGCTGAGAAAGAAAAGCAAACTGCTATAAATATGAAACTGCAACTTGTGACATGACCTATGAAAAAGAAGCTCATGGTAATATTTTAAATAACTTAAGTTTAACAATTTAAAGAATCAATTTAAAATTTAACCAGGTAAGAAAGGCTGGGGGGCAGGGGGTTTCCCCAGGAAGTGATTGTCGGAGTTGATGAAATTTGACCTGAATGATAAGTGAACTGACCAGGGGAAGTGGGGAGGGAACACTGTTTTAAGACAAGGAACAGGATCAGATTTGTTTTCTGAAAAGCCCCGGCTGCATTGTGGTGAACATATTGGTCGGGGGTGGGGGGGGAGTAGAATGGATGTGAGATAAGACTGTTGACACAGTCCAGAAGGAGGTAAATCATGCCCAGGTGGATGTACTGTCTTTCCAAACCTCTGCCCATCCATCTGTGGGTGGCCAAGTTGGACGTTCCTTTCTTGACTTTATTGTAGCGGATGATGAAGGTTCAGGTCTGTGTGGACTGAGGTGGAGTAGGCTTAGTTGGATTCCTGAAACTAGGTGCCTTCAGGAAAAAGATTGTGTAGACCAGTGGGAATGGATTTAGTATCCTTGACTGAGCAGTGGAAGGTCATAGAAAGATCCAGAAACTTGAGCTTAATTTATGAAGCTAAATCTTTTTTTTTTTTTTGAGTGTTAAGTCTACATATATTATTTGCGGACACTATTGAGAAATGTTCTTGTTTCAATAGAATATTTTTATTAATAACACATACATGTACTGCCTTGGCCTTGTTCTGTTTCCAAGTCAGAGCCAAGTTTGTCTCTTTAGTAGAGAATGGTCTAGTGAAGCAATTAAGCACATATAGTCCATGTTCAGCCTCATGTGTGTGCAAAGCCTGGCTCTGTCACTTACTAGCTCTATGACTCAGGAAGCTACCTAATTTCTGAATCTCAGTCTCTTCAACTGTAGGGTGAGGGCACTCAGTATCCCCTCAGATGAGCTTGCAAGGAATAGGTGAGATGGCGCTTGTGAAACTCCAAGCAGAACCTTTGTCATGTAAGCTGGCAGTAGTGTTGGTTCAGGGTACAGTCCCAAAAGTGTCAATTTAGGTTGAGCAGGTTTAAATGACACAGTCTAGACAGTAACATGCCACTCAGAATGGAAGGGTCACAGGGAACCAGGAACCAGGGCAGTTGTAAAGCAAGTTTACTGAAGTTCTAGAGTAAGGGACATGGGATTACCTTTGGAGAGCTGAGTGGCACCAGAATCCCCTGGTCAAGAGGAAGCTGTGTGGCAGGGGTCACTTGGACTGGAGTCTGGGGGGTTCAGATGATTTCTACACTCAGGATACATAAGGCCCTGAGTCTCATCTGATTAGACCTCTCAAACAGTACTGACTGTAGAGCTTCAAGAGACCATGAATACCTGAGGTCTTGCTCCTGGAGTCTGGAACCCTGTGCACTGTTTTCACTTCTACGAGCTGGGCTGGGGCCTGGGTCATACTGATCTTGAATAAGTCCTCCCTCCACCGTTTTCAAATGTACTTAGACCTGCAGATGTTTTTGGCATTGGATTAAAGTTGGAGTCAATGACCTCAAAGAAGTTAAGCACAAAGACACATTACCTGTTGTGTATAGAAATGTGAACTTTTGCATCACCCCTTTTAGGCTTTTTCATAGTCATAAAACAAGGATAGGGGTAGGATAGGCTCTCTATGAGACTGAAACATGAGCTCAATGGAAATAATATGGGAATTCAAGTTTCCTTCTTTAGACTGATTTTAACATTATTTATATTCTCTCAATAATGCAAACATAAATGAAGAACAAAGCATAACTGATACATGTGTACGTGTCTACTAAGTTGGGCTGTTCAAAGAAAAGAGGCAGTTTTTTTTGAATTTTATATTATTTCTTTTTTTATACAGCAGGTTCTTATTACAGATATATATATATTATATATATATATAATATATATATATATATTTATATTTTGCTGTTGTTGTTGTTGTTGTACGCGGGCCTCTCACTGTTGTGGCCTCTCCTGTTGTGGAGCACAGGCTCCAGACGCACAGGCTCAGCGGCCATGGCTCACGGGCCCAGCCACTCCGCGGCATGTGGGATCTTCCCGGACCGGGGCATGAACCCGTGTCCCCTGCATCGTCAGGCTGACTCTCAACCATTGCGCCACCAGGGAAGCCCACAGATATTTTTAATGTTTGAATTTTTTAAAATGTTAAATGCTGTTGTGGCAGGTAGAACAATTGTATATTTGAAAACTGCATTTATGAGAGTTAGTGATATAGATTTTTTAAATGTCAGCACTTTTCCCCCATGCATTCCAAAATCCATCATCAAGCTTGTCAAATGAGAAGAACCTTTCATGATTTCACAGGACAGGCAAACATTTATTAATCTCTTGATTCTTTCAAGTTTTAGCAATAAACTGACAGCTTGAGTTAGAAGTAATCATATCTAAATATTCTATGTGTGGGGGAGACATTACCTCCATCTACCTAATCTTTCAAAACTACATAAAAATGAAATTTGTCTGCCTGGTTTATTAATGCATCATGAGAAAATGAACGTGTGAATTGTCACCAGATTTATAGAGTAAGTTTCGAATGGTCTGATGTAAAAATGTAAGCCGTGTAGTATTTACGAAATTCACTCTGAAGGGGCTCTGAGGACCACCTCAAGGAGAGAGATAATGAAGATATATATTTTTCAGTAAATATGAGAGATATGTGGGAGATCATCTGACTTTAAAGCAGGCTATGACATGCCTGAAGTTCTTTTTTGAGGGAAACTGGAGACACCTCAGGTAAAGAGAAATTCAACTTCAGAGGTTAAATACAGTTAGATCAAGGTCCATTTGCTGCTCATTGGGAAAGAACTATCCTACATTTGAAGACACATAGAATGGTGAAAACAATCGGTGGTTTTAACAAATAACTGGACAGATGCTCAGGATTTCAGGTATTGGTTTGCATTTGAGCTACTTCTCACATGGGAAACTTTGTTTCTTACTCTAGGGCAAATTGTAGAATATGCAGCAAGAATTTTTTTTAAATATATTTTAATTAATTCATGGTTGGTGAGTTTCCTAAGAAAAGTTGGGAAGCTCAGCTAATAGACAATATAAAAACCTCTTATAAATGAATTATCCAATAACCAGAAATAATAATTGAAATAAATTTAAAATAAAAGTCTAATGAAGAACCTAACATTAATTGGAGGAGGTGGAGAAGTAGAAATAAAGCAATGTAGAATATGTAAGCAAGCCCTCTTTCTCCCTTTTTTCTTAAATTTCTCTTTATGTTCCACTACCTTCCAAATTGAATATATAAATGGAACAATGGAGAATAAAATTCAGAATAAAAATCTATCAAGAGTAGTTAATAAATATACATATCTGAAACTGGCATGAGTTGGTTAGTTTGAACATGTGCTAATTTTATTCCTGAACTTCAACAAAAACAAAGCAGAATATGAGATTCTGATTCACATTGTCTCAAAAAAGTGAACTTTTCCCTGACACTGCACTCTAAAAGCTTTTTTTGTCTTTTTTTGTGATGTCAAATAACAAATACAACGATAATAATTAAAACATTATACAGCACTATTATGTGCCAAGCAATATTGTAAGCTACATATAATTTATATATAACCCTCACAATAATCCAATGAAGTAGGATTATTATTCCCATTTTAAAGATGGAAAAACTGAGGCACAGAGAGAGTAAGCAACTTGCTCAGACTCACCCAGTAAATAAATGGGGGAACCAGGGTTTGAGCACAAGCCATTTGGCTTCAGAGTCAATATTCTTAACTATTATGCTATACTGCTTATATATACACCTAACATGTATATATGTATGTAAGTGTGTGTATCTATACATCTACATATTGTTACATAGATAGCCACACACCTATATATATATAATATTTAGTAAATCAATAATTTGGATTGTCTCTTGTTAACTCAGGGTTCTACCTTCATTTTCTAATGTCACTTCTGCACTGTAGAGAAGCTGGGAATTACATTTTTCAGAATTCTTTATTCTGTGTTGCTTCAGCTTAGAGCTTGCCAATGAGAGGCACTGGGTGAGGCTGAGGGTGGAACGTAAGAAGCCAGTTTCCTAAAGAAGCAGTTGCAGCCAGATGTATGAACAGACCTGACATGTCATGGAGGCTTCCCAACAAGCTCTTGAGAGGCACCTGCTTTCCTATCACAGACTGAAATAGTTGATGGACGACTTCCAGAGACTTTTAAGAAATGCAGAAGCTTCTGTGAGCTGTTAAGAACCGCTTGCCTCTGACCTTCTGACTTAGAAATTTGTGGAGACTTCTCTGACCTTCTTCCCTGCAGATTTTTCAAATTTTTAAAGCCTTGAATTCCTGTATTAAATGTGTCGTATCTAGTATGCAAAGAGCGGCTGTTGTCTTCCTGGCCATGGCCTTCATACAATAAAATAGTAAAATAGTCTAACATAGTGGTTAAGACCACTGGCTGTTGAGTTAGACATATTTAGTTTAGTCTTTCAATTCTACTACTGACTGGCAAATTTACTCAATATACCTATATATATATATATATATTTGCCCCTTTGTAAGATATGGATAATAACAGTAACTTTGTTAGTAGTACTTTAATGGTAGTATCTCTTTTAGGTAGTTCTGAATATTAAAAAAAAAAAAAGCAAGGCAGTTAGCACAGTACTAGATTTCAGAAGTAGTTATCGTGATTTACTGCAGTTTAGCTTAGAAATATTGTCCCAATTTTCTTATATCGTCTTTTCTACACATCTGGGAATTTAACATTACATTTAAACTGAACTAGTTAAATGAGAACTAAGGTAATATGGTACAATCTGGTTTCATTCAGAATATTTTTGTAATGAAAAGGTTAATTTTTCTTAAAATAAGAAAACAATGTTAGGCTTATTATCAAAAGTTAAAAATACAGAAATGTATAATGTCTAAAGTGAAGGAGTTTACACAACCATTGAATAACTATACTTATAGTTCTATACTTTTTAATATGGATGTGTGTTTATATACATTTAAACAAAAATTCAAATTATATTTGCTTTCCCACATTTTTTAACTTAACAATAAATCTTTACAGATCTACATATAGAGAAAGCTACCTTAGTCTTCCTAATGGCTTCACGGTATTACACTGTATTGCTGTGTCATACTTAATTTAATTAATCTTGTATCTATGAGTATTAAGGCTATTTCCAATTTATCTGCACTATAAAAATGTTTCAGTCAGCATCCATGCAACTTGGTGTAAAGTCTAATCATTTTCTTAGAATAAATACTTGTACATGCAGTTTTTAAGTCAAATCAAATGTGCATTTTCAATTTTTGTTCATATTATTAAATGCCCAAGAGAAAGTTTGAATAAGTTTTCACTTCCAACAAGAGAACATGAAAGTGTTTGTTTCTGTAAACTCTTGATAAGCTTCTGGGTAGCTGGTGATAAAGGTATTGTGTTTACAGTATCCAGGATTCATGGACAATTAAAATGTTCTTTATCCCATTTGTATCAAACATTCATTGTCTTAAGTGGGTCTTTGGCAAATGCTGGAAGGAAGTCAGGTTTCACGCTTCTCTGAGGAGTGCTCTAAAGGCCAGGACTCTGTGTTGTTGAATTAAGGGAAACTGTATGCTTTAGATACCGGCTGCACAGACCACAGATCCATGCTACTGTGAACCTGTGAGAGCTTGATTTGAGTTTCTGCTCAGCTTCAGGATTTTTCCAATTGAATAGAGGTGGGCTTTGGGGATGCTGAGAATATCACGTTAAAACAAAACTGTCTTATCATAAGAAGGTGAAGATGTATTTAGTTGAGATGTTTAGGTTCTGCACCAGATACTTAATGAAGCGGTAATTTGGGCCTTATAATCTACCTCTGTTATGGAAACAAAAATGAACAATTCAAACACCTCAATAAAAATGTGAGACTTTGAGGGCTTCCCTGGTGGCGCAGTGGTTGAGAGTCCGCCTGCCGATGTAGGGGATGCGGGTTCGTGCCCCGGTCCGGGAAGATCCCACATGCCGTGGAGCGGCTGGGCCCGTGAGCCATGGCTGCTGAGCCTGCGCGTCCGGAGCCTGTGCTCCGCAACGGGAGAGGCCACAACAGTGAGAGGCCCACGTACCGCAAAAAAAAAAAAAAAAAAATTGAGATTTTTGAATAAGAGTTAAATCTCATTGCTTACCTAAATAGGTGAAAAAGCTTCTAAACAGTGGAATGAGTGGAGCTCTTAGGAGAGGTCATTTCATTTTAGTTTAAGCCGTTGCAAAACCATGTTCTTACTGATTAATGGCAACAAGAGAAAACAGGCTCAGTATCTTTTTAAGGCCATTTTATGAAAGCAAAATGGGAACACTGGCCCAGAGAAAAGTAATGGTTTCCTTCTTAATTGTGACTAAAGAGAAGGTCCCCACTTCATCAAGACCTGCATTTACTAATTTAAATTAAAAGTGTAACAAGGGCTCAGGGCTCCTTTAGGCCATTTGAAATTGAAAATTAATTTGTCAAGAAAACAATTTCTTCTCCTCTAATTTCGACAGCAATACTATGTGCAGCCTAGTCTGTGATCCCTGCATCATAAGTTGTCTGGGAAATCAGAGGTAGATGGAATGAAGGTTTTCTTATTGATTGAACACAGTCAGACTTGATCTCATTTTTTTGTCTATATACTTCTTTAACTGATTCTCTATATATCCAGTTAGGACAAAAATGGAGCGAAAATCTAATAAAAGAAATCTGGGATTGGAAGGATTTGGGGCAAGATATTCCTAGTGTACTGCTATTAATTTGACTTTCCTACCTCTCCGCTAAAGTTATTTTGATGACCGTGGGTGTCAGAAAAGGACTATTGGAATAGGTTTTGCAAGAAGAATCTTGTCAATTTTAATTAGAACATTTTTCAAAAATGTTATATAACTTACATGCTAGCAATGCATATTTAAAGAGACAATACCTTTTTAGAAAAGGAAGAACAATGAAAATTGATTTGTATAGACTCCTAAATAAAAAGCCATTTAAAGGAAAGTTTTTTCATTTTTTATAAACTGACTTTAGCAGTTATTTTCAAATGGATGCTTAAGACAATAAATACATATATTAATACATACTCACTTCGATTGAAGTTTTTGGATCAGATATTTGACAGCAGGAAAAATATTATTAAGAATAACAATAATAGCTTAACTTTCTATAGTCCGTTACAATTTTTGTAGAATTTTACACACATCAATTATTAACTGATGTCGAAAATCTAGTATACAATTTAGACAGATAGAATTATCTCCCTTTTAAAAATGAGGTTTCTGAAGCTCTGAGAAGGTCACTGACTTTACTTCCCTGATAGTCCTAAGGTTTTCCCTCAGGGTACCTCCGGTATACTGTTCTTGGCACAAGACAAACTCAGTCTACTGTTGTGTAAGTGATTTACCTGAGATCACGTGGCTAACAAATAGTTTCTTTGGACTCACACTTAGTACTCCTTATACTTTAAAAAGTTGGAAGACATAAGACAATGTTCACTTTAACATTCATTGCAAAATTAAGCCCTTTTTGATCTGATGGTCTAGCTGAGTTAAGGGGAGTAAACCTTTTCTGCCAGAGCGTTTTCCCTTTTGAAATCTCCATGAATTAAGGTCAGTCAATTAACGAATGTTTTTCTTTGAAATTCCATCTAGTGGATGCTATGGTACAATGCCCAGAACTCTTCAGGACTGAACCTTCTTGTCCAAGGGCATACCGTCTACTGCGTGGGTGGGTCTAGCCTGCATCCAATGACTCCTACATGCTGAAGCATAAATGCTCTGTCTCTTTGCATCAAGACAAGACACTCTCAAGGACCATCGTAGCTTCAGAGCTCACCTGGTACAACTGTTTCACAGTTCACCTTCTCCCTATGCCCAACCCGCTTGGCTCATCTCTCATAGGTATTGTTCTTGGGCAAACTTCCCAATGACCTCTTACATACAAATCTCTGATCTCAGAGTCTGTCTCCTGGGAATGTGATTTAAGAGACTCCATGCCTGGACTCTTGCTGGGGATGGGTAGAAACTGGGTTCTGCCGAGCCCATGGTTTTTTTCATGTAATTTCAAGGCCTTTTCATGACGTTTCTCTGGGTGGAAGGGTAGTTTGACTTCTTCCTTGGCGACTTAGGACTTTGAGAGACCAGGGCTGAAGCATCCAGTCCTCTTAAAGGCTGAGCCTAGGAATAGCAGAGCATCACTTTCTTTGTCCTCTATTGGTCAAAGCAATAGGCCAGCCAAAATTCAAGGGAAGAGAAAGAAAGTGGGAGAAGTATGAAAGAATTTGAGTTTATCTTTATCTGCTACATGTACTAATTGAAATATGATTTAGCCTGACAGGGAGAAATGGTTTTTTCCCCTATTTCTTTACACAGGAGGGCAGAGTTTACACCTAAGAATGTATTAGTTAGCCTGGTGCACTTTTTAGTGTCAATAGAAAGAAATCAAGACATTCTCATGGGCCATGGCTGGGGCAGAGGGTGTGATGGGGGAGGTAATGTGTAGAAGGAAGGTCAATGAATTATTCCTCTTCTGTATAAACTATTAGAGGAATATCCATCATAGGTATATACTTTCAATCTATATTTATATTGGTTGTTCCTATGTATACAAAAATATAACAAATCAGATGCTGAGTTGGTTAGAAGTTAAAAACCTGAGACATGAAATCAGAGTCTTACATTTGAGTTTCGGTTTTGCCACTGAATGAATGTGTGACCTCTGATGAATGAACATTTGAGCCTACTTTCCACCTGTACAATAGGGGTAATAATGCCTACTTTATGGATTTTGAAAGTCAAGTAAGATGAAATAAGATAATGTTTATAATGTATTTGTATTGGGTCTGGTGTATACCAAAACCTCAAAAATTGTGACTAAAATTTGCAAAAAGAAAATAATAGAAGTCAGAATATTGATATGAAGCAAACAAAACAAAAAAATTAAGGGAGAAACACTAATGATAAAAATCACGAGTAATATTGAAGGAGTCTACGCGTTATTAAATTGTAAAATTAAGAAAGGTAGACTTGAATTGTTAAATAATAATGAACTATAAGGACTGCTTTTCACAATGCCTGACAGATAACAGACACTAAACAAATGTTGCAGATTCTGAGGTATCATGAAGATTTAAGTGGGAAATGAGCTGCATTTGAAGGAGATTGGTAAAGGATACGTAGAGGGTGGAGAACTAGAAAGTGACTTTCTTTCTCTGTGGAACCAAAACCAGATGGTTGTTTTCTAGAATCATGTTTCCAACACTATTCAGATGCAGAAACAAAACCATAGGTTTTAGAAGAAAACTTAATTTTCCACCTTTAGTCACTGGGAAGTCTCCCTCAGTTATTTCTCATTCTTCATGCTGATTAACTACAAATCCCACTGGTGGTAAATATCTAGATGTTGTTGTGCCTATGGTTTTTTTTTTTTTTTTTTGCAGTACATGGGCCTCTCACTGTTGTGGCCTCTCCCATTGCGGAGCACAGGCTCCGGACGCGCAGGGTCAGCGGCCATGGCTCACGGGCCCAGCCGCTCCGCGGCATGTGGGATCTTCCCGGACCGGGGCACGAACCCGCGTCCCCTGCATTGGCAGGCGGACTCTCAACCACTTCACCATCAGGGAAGCCCTGTGCCTATGTTTTAAAACTTTTGTTTTACTGTCGTTTTGACAGGACATAGCTAAAGAAGAAGAGAGGAGAAAAAGCTATTTTGAAGAAAGTATATGCACCAATCCATTTCACCCATTAAATATTGATAATTTTACATTACAGTTCTAAAACAACAAGGAATTATTGCTCCCATATCAACCGGTCTGAAACAGAAGCAAGTCTGTTTTCCTTCCCCTGTGGTTAGCACAGTGTGTCTGGACAAACAGACAATTAAGTTCTTAAAATATGCACCAAAATGAGGCTTCGACTGTGTGTGTTTTCATATTGTTCTACAACCAAAGACAGTTAACTCACTGGGGTGGCTTAACTTATTCTGACTCTTCTTGATAAACATGTGCATTATACGTAATATTTACACAGGTTCTTAGCAAGTTTCAGGAAAAAGGATTATTTGTAAAATAAAGAACTTATTTTTCACATCTCAGTGTTGCTATGGTGTAAAGAAGAATCATTCAACAGAAAAGGTCAGAACACCTTGATCATATATCTATTTCACCCTTTAGCTATTAGTGTGACCTCAGCAAAGTCACCTCTTTCATTCGACCAGCAGGTACCTCATCTCTAAAATATGACTGATGCTAGTTCTTGATTGACCTACAGAATAAGGCTGTGAGGCTCAAATGAAATCATAAATGGAAAAAAGTGTTCAAATGCCATATAAAGCTCGTTTTCCATTAGTACTTTAATATTAACTCCATAAAAATTTTGTAGTTTTGTAGTATCTGTTTGCATATACATGGCCACAAATATTTTGAACGTAGGGTTTTTAAAAAATCAGCCAGAGTATCTTCATGCTTTATCTCCAAGAGGCAATAACCTGCTTGTCTAAAATTATATAACATTTATAAAATAAAACATATGTAAACATATACATAATTATAATGTCATTTCATTTTGTATATGTGTTAGATACACATATAATACATATTATATACTAAATTAAATGATTTGTTAAAACTTAACTTTTAAATTATGTGTGAGGATGAGTTCTCAAGCTCTTATCTACTTTTTAAATGTTCTTTCTTAAATGCTGGTTTTAACATTCACCTTCTCCTGTAGCTTCCTCTCCCCTTTGCTTTATTGTATCACCCTTGTAAAATAATTGGTTACATAACCTTGCTGTCTGTGTCTGTTTCAGAAAACATACTATTTTATACTTTTGTTTTTATTTTAACAAAGTGGCAATATTGGTGTAGGGCCAAGGGAGAGCGTATTTCAAGCACATTCCACAAGAGAATTGCTGGAGGTAGTTAATAAATGTCAAGAATTCTAAGCATGAAATACTCAAGATTTTCCAAGAGGAAAAAAAATAAATAAAATTTAGGTCTCATTCATCCAAATAGTACCTTTGATCAGAACAATTTTGATTACATTCTTTTAATTTCCTTGCTTCAGTTTGCTCATTGGCTTTGTCTATATCTCTGCACAGTTAACAAATTAGCTGATATTTCTGGCTATCTTCACAATCAATTATGCATTGATCAACTGATTGACCATGCAGCAATCTGGTTTGGTTGTTAAGACAGCTGCAAACACTGGATTGACTGTTGCAATTGTTAATTCAGCTGTACAGACCTGGCGTCAGAGAAGGACTTTTGAAATATGTATAAAATGTGTCACATTCTCAAATGGTCATCTAAATGTTAAACCTGTGTTCAAAATAAAGTTTAATCTTGACAAGATTAAATCTTAAATCTTAACAAGAACAGTCTTGTTCTCACAGATTGCACATTAAAAATAAAATTCCACATGGAACATAATTTAAGGTTCTCATATAACAAGAAACTGCCAGACTAACAATGAGGCATATGAATAAATATTGCTGTCCTTCAATGCTGAAGAGGATGTTGACCCTTGCAATTATGTTGTTCTTATTCAAGTTTTGATTATGGTGAAATGATCAAAATACTTAGGTTCTATTCTATATCACTATTAATATTTCTTCTTTTATGACTTTGTGCTGCTGAAAATTAAGAGAATTTAACTGTTATGAATTGGGAACTGTGTACCCTTAATTTCTACCAACAGAAACTGTATTGTCTGTTGTCTAAATATTGTCTAAAATATTTACTATCTGGCCCTTTAAGAAAAAGTTTGCTGACCCTGCCAGAGTTACTACCCCACCTCTAGTGAGAAGGCTCTTTTCCACTCACAACACCAGCTGTCCCTCCATCCCACCTAGAGATCTGACTCTGCTTCAGATCAGGGACAATAGGAACCCCTAGGCGACAGCACCTTGCTAGGGCTCTGGAGGGCAGAGTTCTGGGTGAGATGAGCAAAGGACTTAAAATGTCAGGTAGTCACAGAATGAACTTTTGGATTTGTTGGATTTTGGCTTCTCCCCTATGTCATTGTCATACAGGGATCCAAAGCCTTCTCTCCTTTGAGAAATGTTTCTTTTCTGTAACTTCCTCAGAAAGCCCATTGGTAATCAGATGGATTCCACAGTCCAGTACTGGAGTGGGTACATTAGCTTTCTGTTAGGCCTTGAAATTATCTTTCATGGCTTCATCATACTATTAATGTAGAAAGATATTAAGCTTAGTTCAGTGCGTGTTTAGGGAAAAGGAGCAAATATAAATACCTGACACATCTTCACATAGGCCAGGGACTCAACAAAGATACTTTGTGACTCAACTGGGGTCTGTTCTAGCTCACCGGAGCTTAGGATTCCTTTCCAAGCTTTGAGGCCAAACTCCAGTAATAAAGTCTATATATTTTCTGGTCTCTTCCAATGGTCTTTTCCATCTGTAGTGCCAGTAGCCTTATTTTGTCAAGGATTCAATACTCTCAGCCATCTTTCCCCTCTTTAGCAAACAAATGATGACATCATTATTATTATTGTTGTTGATGTGGTTGTTGTTATTACAGTCCCTACTCTCCAGTGATTCCTAGTCTGGTGATAAAAACATGAATGCAAACAGCTACCCTTAATGAAACATGGTAAGTGAGGAACTGCTTCACCAGAGAAGGTAAAATTTCTCAGTGGTGGGATGTAGTTGGATCTTACCATCTCCATCATTAAATATTCAGGAATCTGGACAGCTGGTTGTTAAAACATTTTGTAACTTAAAATTGGCCATGGTGGGAATATCAACCCCATGGAAACTGGCAAGTGCTACAAAGCAGGACGTTTTTTTTTGTTCAGAGAGCTGATTTACCAAAACAACACTGCATTTGAGCTGGAAAAAAGAGGAAGGGAGCGAAGTCATTGCAAGAAGCGGGGACAGACATTATGATTAATATATAATATATATATAATATCAGTAATATTTGATGTTGAAAAAATTTATTCTCTTTGACATGCAACATTACTTCAATTTTATTCATTCAAATATGAAAATCGTATTTTAATCAACTGGAATCAAATTCGAATTCTTTTCTATGCTTAATTTGCCACAGGCTGATAGGGCAAGCACAAGTTTGTCACCACAATTATGTTTTGGTAAATTTTCTCTTATTATTTTTCACAGATTTTATTTCTATTTCACAGGATATATATAACCTGTTCTGTTTTCCTTTGGTATACAGTGTTATTCAGGATTCAGGAAGTCTAATGTCAGCCTGACTTTTATCCCCTTGTAGGCAAGCCACCGTTCTTCTTTGATGTTTTTAGTATTCATATATTATTCTATAATCCCAGATTTCCATTGTTTCCAGAATGAGTCTTATTATTTTAGTCTGATATTTAGGGAAGCTGTTAAATCTATAAATTTGGGTTTCTTTTTTTTACCTTAGGCAGATTTTTCTGTGTCATACTATTCCTTTAGTTGTGTCAGAAAGAACTTTCTTGGGTTGTATCTTTATTCCCTTTCCTCCATATCTATAAATTTTCCTGTCACTTTCACTTCTGTCCTTTACCTTTAGACTTTAGGTTTCTCAAATCTGCTATCCTTATCACCAATTTGATTTGGTCACATCCATTTATAGCATCTCTAATGGGAATTTCAGTTCTGCTCTTGCTCTGGGGTTTTGTGCATTCTCTCATTATTTTATTCAGATTTCTTTGTATCTCTGCCTTTACTTAACACTCTTTAGTCTTCTCTTACTCCAGAGGACACTTCCTTCTTTCATGTTTTTGAAGACATCAAGCATAGTTTGCTAAACTTTGCCTTTTTCCTACTGTTCTTTTCTGTTTGCTTATTCTTATACAGGTGGAGATTCACCCAGACCTGGCATGTCCCAAAAGATGCTTTCTTGGTTTCATTAGCCTGGGCTGCTCTTCTCCTAGGTACAGACACTGCCATGTTTCAGCTCTAGAACCAAAGGCAGATTGATTTGCACAGACCTTAGAATATTTGTTTCTAATAGTGATTAGTCCAGAAAGGATGGACTTAGTAATTCTTTCCTTAAGGGGAAAGGCATTTCAGCTAGTGTTGGCCAACATGTACCTCTGGCTTTAAGGGTAGAAGCCCCTGAATGGATATATGGGCAGACTCTGCTTGGCTTAACAAATGATTCTTTGGCAGCTGGAAAAAAAAATCACATGTTTTTCTGGTCTGTGTAATTTCTGTGGCCAGAGTTTAGGGCAGATAAAGGAGGGTAAATCGAAGATTTTTCCTACCCCTGGTTTGGACTCACACTTGTTGCTTTGTATGTGCTGCTGTATCATATGTTGTGCCACAGAATTTCTCAACAGCAGTGCCATTGACATTTTGGACTAGACGATTCATTGCTGTGGAGGGCTGTTCTGTGTGTTGGAGGGTGGCCATACATTAAAGTAGCCATACCCTGCCCAAGTCGTGATAAACAAAAATGTCTCCAGATGTTGCTAAATGTTCCCTGGTAAGCAAAATTGCCCTCCCTCTTTCCCATTGAAAACCACTGCTATAGAGTCTAAGAATATACTTCCAATTCCATAACAAATGCTATGTATTTTATGAAGTTTTCTCCAAAACTGAATGATGTTCTTTTATGTGAAATATTTTGTACCGCTGCCAGTCTTTTTCTCTGTCTTTATACGCATTTTGTAGAACGTTGAATGGAATTGTATGAGGAATTACTGCTTTTGCTCTTGCATTTCTTTATTCACTGATTAATCTGCCAAATATTCATTGAGTGCATAATATATGCCATGGTCTCTGCTGAGTTGTGGAACAACAAACTGAGTGAGATACTCTCCTGCCAATTCTTAACTTTGGGGATTTCTTCTAAGATTTATACAAATGATCATATTTATCTTCTTGAAATGTCTTGTTCTTTTGGCTTCCTCTGCTTCTTTTCCTACATCTGGACTAATTGTAGGACTTGTCAGTTCCTTTAAAATGTTAATGTCATTTACAAATTTCCAAAGGAGGGGGTAAAGCATGTGGTATTCCTTAATCTTATTTGATCCTAGACCCCTATTTTCTCTAGACCATCTCATGAGATTATTAGTGCAAGTTATAGGCTTTGCAAAATACTCATTTAGAGAGTTCTCTATGATCTGAGGATGGATGACACAGATGCTTTTCAAATTAATATCTTCAGTCCTGATGTTTTACAGAGTCCCAGACCCAAATATTCAATTCCTCCTGGGTATCTCCAGATTATAGTCCTACAAATAGCTCACACTCAGTGCTTCTTCCAAGGCATCCATGACCCCCAAAATAGAGAGTAAAATTTTTCATTTTCCTCTGTACCTTTAACACTGTTCTGTCCTAACCTTAACTCAGTGTAGGTTGGGCATCTGTTACAATTCTGTCTCCCCTCTGAGACTGAAAACCCAGGGGCAGGGTCCAGGCCTCTTCTTCACTCTTTTTCAGAATTTGGAATAGAATGGGTGCTCAGGAGTTTTTTTTTTTAATTAAATTTAACATACAAAAACCCTGGAAAAAAGTAATACCATTGACATTTCTTAGAAAATGTTTTTAGCTTATTTCTCTACATATTTAAATTGAGGTTCACGGATAGATCTGAAAGCTCTAGGAACCTAAGGGGAGTTGCTGGAGAGGAGTAATAGCAAGAGGAAAGAGGACAGAGAAGCAGGGTACTTGGATTTGCCAAAGACAAACTTGAATGATTTAATAATACTGGATAGTGCTAGCAGTGTTTTTGAAAAAAAAAAATTGTGTCTTTTGTTTTTATTTTTGTGTTTTGCCAGTCCTAAGAATTTTGCAGGTCGGCTTGGGTCCAGTGTGATGATTAAACATTTGTTTCCTAAAAAGCAAACTGATTCTTTTGTTCCCTGTTACTCAATTTAAGACTAAATCATGAGGGGATTTGGAAGGATGTACTAAAGTTCCATCTGGTTTGTTGAGAACAATATGCTACTAGATAATCATTCCTTTATCACAGCTGAAGAAAGTAATAGTTGCTGTTTTTTAAAAATTAAAACTCCATATACACTTCTGATTAAATCCACACCACAGTAAACATCATGACTGGGATTGGGGGAGCCCACCAAATCTTCCTGCCACAATTCTTTGCTGAGCCCAGAAATGCAATTTCTCTCTCTTTCCTTTTCAGATGGGTATGTTATGGGTCCATTTATCTTTGCATTCAGGTGCATGACACAGAGATGAGGAAGAGAATCTGCCAAGCACTAGGAAACAATACTAAATGAGCACCTTGAGGAAACTGGAAAGTAGTTTCTACTTTATCAGGATTTTCAATTCCAGGTATCTTACTTTGGAACTTCTGTATTACTTTGATATCACTCATAAAATGTTCCATTTCTGAAACTGCTAGATCTACAGAAATCAGTAGCCTCTTTTGGGCAATGTATAAAAGAAGACCATAGATTACAATCTGATGATTGTAAAAATAAATAGGTTGATTTTCTTTTCTCAGCAATCAATACAGCTTTATTCTTCATCAAGAAAAATTAAATCTTAGATCTCTGTTCTTCTAAGTCTGTGTGAAAAAAAGACAAACCTTAGCGTTTCAGAGGATCAAACCTCATAGCATAGGTATTAGTCTATTTGATGCTTTCTGTGTCTGCAACTAGCATTATTCCAGGTTCAGGTACTAAAATCAACAAAATAGGGTAAACTTTTCTTCTTTACATTGATTTAACAACACTTGAGGTCACTATAGGAGATATAATTTGCCTAAATTAGGCCTATATTCACAATGTAAAGAAGTGCTTTTTAATACAGTTATCTAACAATGCTAAGTGTACACTGAAACATAAGTCAGTGGTTATGTTTATTTAAAGTAGATGGGGAGGACCTTCAAGATGGTGGAGGAGTAAGACGCGGAGATCACCTTCCTCCCCACAAATACATCAAAAATACATCTACATGTGGAACGACTCCTACAGAACACCTACTGAACGCTGGCAGACGACCTCAGACCTCCCAAAAGGCAAGAAACCCCCCACGTACCTGGTAGGGCAAAAGAAAAAAGAATAAACATATACAAAAGAATAGGGACGGGACCTGCATCAGTGGGAGGGAGCTGTAAAGGAGGAAAAGTTTCCACACACTAGGAAGCCCCTTCACTGGAGGAGACAGGGGGTGGGCGGGAGGGGAAGCTTTGAAGGAGAGTGCAGCAACGGGGGTGCAGAGGGCAAAGTGGAGAGATTCCCGCACAGAGGAATGGATCAGAGCCAACCAGTGCTCACCAGCCTGAGAGGCTTGTCTGCTCCCCCGCCGGGGCGGGCGGGGGCTGGGAGCTGAGGCTCGGGCTTTGGTTGGAGCGCAGGGAGAGGACTGGGGTCGGCTGCGTGAACACAGCCTGAAGGGGGCTAGTGCACCACAGCTAGCCGGAAGGGAGTCTGGGAAAAAGTGTGGAGCTGCCGAAGAGGCAAGAGACCATTGTTTCAGGGTGTGTGAGAAGGGGATTCAGAGCATCGCCTAAACAAGCTCCAGAGATGGGCGCGAGCCGCGGCTATCAGCGCGGACCCCAGAGACGGCCATGAAATGCTAAGGCTGCTACTGCAGCCGCGAAGAATCCTGTGTGCAAGCACAGGTCACTATCCACACCTACCCTCCAGGGAGCCTGTGCAGCCCACCACTGCCAGGGTCCCATGATCCAGGGACAACTTCCCTGGGAAAACACACGGCATGCCTCAGGCTGTTGCAATGTCACAGTGGCCTCTGCCGCCGCAGGCTCGCCCCGCATTCCGTACCCCTCCCTCCCCCTGGCCTGAGTGAGCTAGTGCCCCGTAATCAGCCACTCCTTTAACACCTTCCTGTCTGGGTGAAGAACAGATGCCAGAGGGCAACCTACATGCAGAGGCAGGAACAAATCTAAAGCTGAACCCCAGGACCTCTGCCAACAAAGAAGAGAAAGGGAAATTTCTCCATACAGCCTCAGGAGCAGTGGATTAAATCTCCACAATCAACTTGATGTACGCTGCATCTCTGGAATGCTTTAATAGACAACGAATCATCCCAGAATTGAGGCTTTGGGAGCAACTGTAGACTTAGGGTTTGCCATATGTGACTGACTAGTTTATGATTTATATGTTTACCTTAGTTAAGTTTTTAGCGCTTGTTATCATTGGCGGATTGTTTATTGGTTTGCATGCTCTCTTCTTTTTTTTAAATTACTTTTTTAATTTTAATAATATTTAAAAATTTTTTTTACTTTAATAACTTCATTTTATTTATTTATTTATTTATTTATTCTCCCTTTTCTTCTGAGCCATGTGGCTGACAGGGTCTTGGTGCTCCGGCCAGGTGTCAGGCCTGAGCCTCGGAGGTGGGAGAGCTGAGCTCAGGATATTGGACCATCAAAGACATCCCAGCCCTATGTTAAATAAGATGGACTTAACTGATATTTATAGGACATTCCATCCAAAAACAACAGAATAGAATTTCTTCTCAAGTGCTCATGAAACATTCTCCAGGATAGATCATATCTTGGGTCACAAATCAAGCCTTGGTAAATTTAAGAAAATTGAAATCATATCAAGTATCTTTTCCAAAGACAATGCTATAAGAGTAGGTATCAATTACAGGAAAAAGTCTGTAAAAAATACAAGCACATGGAAGCTAAACAATAAGCTACTAAATAACCAAGAGATCACTGAAGAAATCAAAGAGAAAATCAAAAAATACCTAGAGACAAATGACAATGAAAACATGACAACCCAAAACCTATGGGATGCAGCAAAAGCAGTTCTAAGAGGGAAGTTTATAGCGATACAATCCTACCAGAAGAAACAAGAAACATCTCAAGTACACAACCTAACCTTACACCTAAAGTAAATGGAGAAAGAAGAACAATAAAACCCAAAGTTAGCAGAAGGAAAGAAATCATAAAGATCAGATCAGAAATAAATGAAAAAGAAATGAAGGAAACGATAGCAAAGATCAACAAAACTAAAAGCTGGTTCTTTGAGAAGATAAACAAAATTGATAAACTATTAGCCAGACTAATCAAGAAAAAAGGGAGAAGACTCAAATCAATAGAATTAGAAATGAAAAAGGAGAAGTAACAACTAACACTACAGAAATACAAGGACCATGAGAAATTACTACAAGCAACTATATGCCAATAAAATGGACAACCTGGAAGAAATGGACAAATTCCTAGAAAAGTACAGCCTTCCAAGACTGAACCAGGAAGAAATAGAAAATATAAACAGACCAATCACAACCACTGAAATTGAAACTGTGATTAAAAATCTTCCAACAAATAAAAGCCCAGGACCAGATGGCTTCACAGGTGAATTCTATCAAACATTTAGAGAAGAGCTAGCATCTATCCTTCTTAAACTCTTCCAAAATATAGGAGAGTGAGGAACACTCCCAAACTCATTCTACGAGGCGACCATCACCCTGATACCAAACCAGACAAAGATGTCCCAAAGAAAATTACAGGCCAATATCACTGATGAACATAGATGCAAAAATCTGCAGCAAAATACTAGCAAAAAGAATCCAAGAGCACTTTAACAGGATATAGACCATGATCAAGTGGGGTTTATACCAGTAATGCAAGGATTCTTCAATATATGCAAATCAATCAATGCAATATACCATATCAACAAATTGAAGTTGAAAAACCATAAGATCATCTCAATAGATGCAGAAAAAGCTTTTAACAAAATCAACACCCATTTAAGATAAAAACCCTCCAGAAAGTAGGCGTAGAGGGAACTTACCTCAACATAATAAAGGCCATATATGACAAACCCACAGCCAACATCGTTCTCAGTGGTGAAAAACTGAAACTATTTCCACTAAGATCAGGAACAAGACACGTTGTCCACTCTCACCACTATTATTCAACATAGTTTTCAAAGTTTTAGCCACAGTAATCAGAGATGTAAAAGAAATAAAAGGAATCCAAATTGGAAAAGAAGAAGTAAAACTGTCACTGTTTGCAGATGACATGATACTATACATAGAGAATCCTAAAGATGCTCCCAGAAAAACTACTAGAGCTAATCAATGAATTTAGTAAAGTAGCAGGATACAAAATTAATGCACAGAAATCTCTTTCATTCCTATATACTAATGATGAAAAATGTGAAAGAGAAATTAAGAAAACTCTCTCGTTTACCATTGCAGCAAAAAGAATAAAATACCTAAGCATAAACCTACCTAAGGAGACAAAAGACCTGTATACAGAAAATTATAAAACACTAATGAAAGAAATTAAAGATGATACAAATTGATGGAGAGATATACCATGTTCTTGAATTGGAAGAATCAATATTGTGAAAATGACTATACTACCCAAAGGAAGCTACAGATTCAATGCAATCCCTATCAAATTACCAATGTCATTTACACAGAACTAGAACAAAAAATGTCACAATTTGTATGGAAACACAAAAGACCGCGAATAGCCAAAGCAATCTTGAGAACGAAAAATGGAGCTGGAGGAATCAGGCTCCCTGACTTCAGACTATACTACAAAGCTATAGTAATCAAGACAGTATGGTACTGGCACAAAAACAGAAATATAGATCAATGGAACAGGATAGAAAGCCCAGAAGTAAACCCATGCACCTATGGTCACCTTTTCTTTGATAAAGGAGGCATGAATATACAATGGAGACAAGACAGCCTCTTCAATATGTGGCGTAGGGAGAACAGAACAGCTACATGTAAAAGAATGAAATTAGAACACTCCCTAACACCATACACAAAAATAATCTCAAAATGGATTAAAGGCCTAAATGTAAGGCCAGACACTATAAAACTCTTAGAGGAAAACATAGGCAGAACACTCTATGACATAAATCACAGAAAGGTCCTTTGGACCCACCTCCTAGAGAAAGGGAAATAAAAACAAAAATAACCAAATGGGATCTAATGAAATTTAAAAGCTTTGCACAGTGAAGGAAACCATAAACAAGACCAAAAGACAACCCTCAGAATGGAAGAAAATATTTGCAAACAAAACAACTGACAAAGGATTACTCTCCAAAATATACAAGCAGCTCATGCAGCTCAATATCAAAAAACCAAACAACCCAATCCTATAATGGGCAGAAAACCTAAATGGACATTTCTCCAAAGAAGATATACAGATTGCCAACAAACATATAAAAGGGTGCTCAGCATCACTAATCATCAGAGAAATGCAAATCAAAACTGCAATGAGGTATCACTTCACACCCATCAGAATGGCCATCATCAAAAAGTCTACAAACAATAAATGCTGGAGAGGGTGTGGAGAAAAGGGAACCCTCTTGCACTGTTGGTGGGAATGTAAATTGATACAGCCACTATGGAGAACAGTATGGACGTTCCTTAAAAAACTAAAAATAGAACTACTTTATGACCCAGAAATCCCACTACTGGGCATATACCCTGAGAAAACCATAATTAAAAAAGAGACATATACCACAATGTTCATTGCAGCACTATTTACAATAGCCAGGACATGGAAGCAACCTAAGTGTCCATTGACAGATGAATGGATAAAGAAGATGTGACATATGGCACATACATACAATGGAATATTACTCAGCCATAAAAAGAAATGAAATTGAGTTATTTGTAGTGAGGTGGATGGACCTAGAGTCTGTCATACAAAGTGAAGTAGGTCAGAAAGAGAAAAAAAATACTGTATGCTAACACATATATGTGGAATTAAAGAAAAATGGTTTTGAAGAACCTAGGGGCAGGACAGGAATAAACATGCAGACGTAGAGAATGGACTTGAGGACACGGGGAGGGGGAAGGCTAAGCTGTGACAAAGTGAGAGCGTGGCATGGACATATATACACTACCAAATGTAAAATAGATAGATAGTGGGAAGCAGCGCATGGCACATGGAGATCAGCTTGGTGCTTTGTGACCACCTAGAGGGGTTGGATATGGAAGGTGGGAGGGAGGTGCAAGAGAGAAGTGATATGGGGATATACGTATATGTATAGCTGATTCACTTTGTTATACAGCAGAAAGTAGCACAACAATGTAAAGTAATTATACTCCAATAAAGATGTTTAAATAAATAAATAAATAAAAAGTAGATGGGATAATGATGATGGTTTATGGAGCTAAATGAGGTGCTACTAAAAGAATGATAACCTGTCACATTCACTTCATTATTCACCATTTGTACTCTGGTGGGGAAGCTGGAAACTTAGGATAGCTCTTTGCTTATGTTACAAACTTGATATATATGGGTATGCCACACATGTTGTTTGAAATACACAATTTAGCATGTTCAACAGTTCTTTTTACCAAAAGTGAATTTTAGACATTTTGGGCAAAGTTTTATGAAAGTGAAGGAGAACATTTGTGAGTTAATATACATAAAACTCTTAGAAAAGAAAACATTGCAGAGTAAGCTCTCTGCATTTGCTATTATTATATATAGAATACTTACTGTCAACTTAAGGATTTATATATTAGTTAATATTAAGCAGCTATTATGAATTAGCAGCTATAATACTATAAGCTATCAGAGTCACAAATACAGTAGACACAGTAGTTTTCCAAAAGAAGCTTGTACATCAGTGGTAAAGAAATGCACAAACGCAAAAGTTTAAGAATATAAAGCAGCATGGTAGGAACTTCATGACATCAGGGGTTCAGAGAATGGAGAGATTCTTCTGGCCCCAGGCAAGATACAGATTGATTGATTACACTGGAGGAAGATTGGAAGAAATAGTAAACATTTCAGGAAGGGAAAGAAAAAAAGAAATGGAGATAGGACTACATAAAAGATTTATAGGCTGGATGTACTGGAGGCCAGGCTAAGAAGATGAAATTAGAAAAGAACACCAGAATTACAGGCCTGGACTTGGCCCCATTTAATCATTGAAATTTTCTTAGTAATAAGCCAGAATGATATTTGTGTTTTGGAAGGTTAACATGACAGTTATGTATAGAGTTAACATGTCCAGTTATACATTTTTAGGGTCAGAGAAATGGGAGCCTAATAAGATGACTAATAGGTAAGTAATAAAATAGGTAGCAGTGGAAATGGAAAGGAAAAGTTGAATGCAATGGACATTGCTGAAGAATTACCGTACTTTATTGTGTTTATAAGATAGTATTTTTTGTATACTCTGCATATTGGAGTAAATACCTTCATTTACAAAGATGGTATTTCAAATTCTTAAGGATTATGGTCAATTTTTAATAAACATCATTTGTTTCTATGGCTAAAATAATTAACTAAATAATGGTAGATGAAAGATACAGCCATTTTAAGGTGTTAATACTTTAGCAAATATTTTGAAAGCTGGTGCTAGAACTTGGGTTTTGGATGCAGCTGACCATAATTCAGTTATGAGCTTTGCAACTTACTTATGTGAATTTGGGCAAGTTATTTAACTCTCTGAACCATGCATTTCTCATCTCTAAAATGCTGAATAATAAAGCTTTCCTCATTGATTTATTATAAGGATGAAATAACATACTTTAAAATGCCCAGACATATCTGCCGCATGTAATAATTATGCAGTACATGTTAGGTGCAATTAATGTCTGTAAACCAAGTGTAAAAAGGTAGAAAGCAGATCTTATTGTAAAACCTATTACAGGGCTTAGCACACAATGCACTTTATTTTTCTAGCTTCAAGGACCTTACAATCTTTTTATTTTCCTATCTCACTGATTTCTCCCTTAAAACCTTATTTGTTTCTTCTCTTCTCTTTGACCTCTTTCTGTTGGTATGATCCAAAGATCAGGTCTTGGATTTCTCTGTCTCACATTTTCGCTTGATGCTCTTATCCAGTCCTATGACTTTAAATATTATCTCTGTGCTGATTACTTTTCTGCTAATTTTAAAGATATGTTCTCAAATTCTTTGATAGTTCTCCCTCCAAAAGACAGCTTAATTCCACTTCCCTGAGTATAGAGTGTGGATTATACATAGTGACCCTTCTAGTGTGACTAAGTGATGGCCTGTCACTTTTGAGATTAGGGCTTTCATATTGGGTTATCCCTCTCTCTCTCTCTCTCAGTCATCAATTGCTCTGTGTGAAGATATGCCCTGGGAAGCCCTATGTAGAGGTCCATATAGTGAGGAACTGAAGCCTCCTGCCAAGAGCCACATGAGTGATCTTGGAAACAGATTCTCTAGCCTCAATCAAGTGTTCAGAAACTACATACAGCCTTAGTAACAACTTGATTGCAAACTCGTGAGGAACTCTGAGCAAGAACAACACAGGTAAGCCATGTCTAGATTTCTAACATTCAGAAACTGTGTGAGATTCTTTTTTTTTTGCTTTAGAGTGCTAAATTTTGGGACAATTTGTTACATAGCAACAGATAAGTAATACAACCCCTGAATTTACATCTCTATCAGACCTCTATCCAGAACCCCAGACTTGAATATCCAACTGCCTACTTGCTATCTCTACCTAGATGTCTAATAGACATCTTGATTTCAACATGTTTAAAGCTAAACTCATGCTCCTTGTTCTCGTTCTTCCAAAGTTCAAGATAACTTTCCCATGCCAGCTGCTGTGTTCCTTGACTTCTGTCTTTTACACTCTATCCCCAATCTATTAGGGAATTCTTTTGGCTCTACTTGAAAACTATATCCTGAGTTGACCACTTCTCACCACCTCACTGCTACCATTCTAGGACAAGTTAATCTCATTTCTTGGCTGGATCATTTCAAGAAACTCCCTGTTGTCTTTCAGTTTCTATCCTTGTCTCCCTCCCCCACTATATGTTCTCAACACAGAAGACAGCTATCCTTTAAAAGTGTATCCTATCCTTTAAAAACTTGAGACAAATTTCCAGCATAGATACTGGTGGAGTTGCTTGTATTGCACTAACTTTCCTGCAGATAGCAATTATAAACCCTGGACAAAATATTTTTTAAAAAGCAGTTAAATCCCTCAGTGTCTATTTTGGATTAGCATTGGCACATAATCCAAAGTAAGCAGACTCTGAGACGGACTTAACATTTGAAAGAAGGGTACCATCCTGGGTAACAGCCACATTTAAAGCCTTTTTTTCCTGATGGCAATACCCAATTAATGTGTGGTGCAGTTGGATAAAACTAAGCAGAAGCCACTTACTGACTTGTAATTTTATTACAAGGTAGGAGCTACCAGAGTGACTGGAAATTAAGGGGAGAAAGCCCAGAAAAGGATCCACAGACACAGGACCCCCAAATCTGTTTTTGGGGTCCCGCAAAACTCCCCTCCAACCTGTGGACGATTTCCTGAAATTCATAGATAGTAAGCATTACATTAAGGAGTCCAAATCAATGATGTGGTGGCTGGAAAAGTTCAGCATAAATTTTAGCTCTTGACCCATATTGGGAAGACAGGTTTAGAGCTGAGTCCTGCCAAGTAAAAGGAACCTGTTAAATACCTCAGACTTTCCGCTGAAACCCAGGAAATTCCCCATATTAGATGCAAATACTATGTTCCCTGATTTGCCCAAGTGCTAAGAGCAAAATGGAAACAAATATCTTCCAACAAAGTATAAAACCAACACTTCAAAAATTCAATGTCAGCCAGTAATTTAACTATCAGAAAAAGAAAATCACCACTTCTCACAGGAAGAAAACAGAATTCAGAGTCTCAGTTCACAATACCAAGGGTACAATAAAAAATTTATTAGATATAGGAAAATGTGAGTTATTATCAAGGATGAAAGCAATCAATATCAGTAGACCACTGATAATTAGTAGACAATTAACAGTAAAGGACATTTAAGTATCTATCATAAGGACTTAATTTAAAAGATGGTCACGAGAGTGAACGGATGGGAATTATTGGTAGAGAAATGAAAGCTATAAAAAAATCAAAAAGAATTCCTAGAAATGAAAAATTTAGCATCTGAAATAATTAAATTCTGTGGATGAATTTAGTAGAAGATTGGAGTTAGCAGATAAAATGTTTTGGTAGGCAGAATAATAGCTCTGTAAAGATGTTCACATCCTAATCCCTGGAACCTGTAAATATGTAACTGTGATATTATGATTTATAATAAATATATATTTGATCTTGGTCCCAGTTTCTAGCTCAGAGCTCCTAAAACTCTTGGAATATCCTATGTGATAAAGGTGAAATGTGTGTCTTTTGTTATTCATAACAAGCCCCTTTCAACCACACCTGAGTTTATATTACTGAAGGGAATTTTGAAAAGTCCCCAGGTACGCTAAGGATGGGGGCTGGTTACCAGGGGAACCAACCTTGATTACAGAGTTGGAACTTTCAGTCCCAGGCTCTAACCTCTTGGGAAGGGAGAGGGGCTGGAGATTGAGTTAATCTCCAACAGCCAATGATTTAATCAATCACACCTATGTGATGAAAGCTCTGTAAAAATCCAAAAGGATGAGATTCAGAGAGTTTTCAGGTTGGTGAACTCGTGAAGGTGCTGGGAGAGTGGTATGCCCAGAGAAGGCATGGAAGCTCCTTGGCCCTTTCCCACATACCTTCTCCTAGGTATCTCTTCCATCTGGCTGTTCCTGAGTTACATTTTTAAATAATAAATTTGTAATCTAGTAAGTAAAATGTGTTCCTGAGTTTTGTGAGCCACTCTAGCAAATTAATCAAGCCTGAGGTAGGGGTCCTGGGAACCTCTGAATTGTAGCCAGTTGGTCAGAAGCATAGGTAACAACGACCTGGACTTGCAGTTGGCATTCAAAATGGGGGGCAGGCTTGTAGGATTGAGCCCTCAACTTATGGGATCTGACTCTGTCTCCAGGTAGGTAATGTCATAATTGAGTTAAATTGTAAGACACCTAGCTGGTGTCACAGAATTGCTTTGTGTGTAGAAACTACCCTGCACCCCTTCTCCGCCTTCCCTTCCAACCCCACCCCCCGACACATTTGGTGACCAGAAGTATTGAGTGTGAGTAATATTAAAAGAATCACACAGGAGGAAGTTTTTCCTTTACAGTAACTTTCCATGGCAAAAGGAATTTTGCACATTAAATTAAGACTACAAACTTCAAAATAGAGAGATTATCCTGAATTATCTATGTGGTCCCCATGTAATCACATGGGTCTTTAAAGGTGGAAGTGGGTCATAGATTTGAGAAAATGGAAGAAGACAGGAAAGATCTGAAGTGTGAGAGACATGTCACCAAATATTGATGAATTTGAAGACAGAGAAAGGGGCCCACACACTAAGGCAGGCAGGGAACCTGTAAAGCTGGGAACGACCCTCAGCTGACAGTGAGCAAAGAAACAGGGACCTCAGTTTCACAAACACAAGGAACTGAACTGTGCCCACAATCTGCATGGATCTACCTAGAGCTTCCATAAAAGAAGACAGCCTCGCTGATAGCTTGATTTTAGCCTGGTGAAACCTGCACTGGATATTTGACCCACAAAACTGTAGGATAATACGTGTATGTGGGTCTAAGCTGCTAAATTTACGGTAATTCGCTATGGCACCAATCGAAAACTAATACAAAAAGGTCAATAAACTTCAAAGTAGATAAATATAAAAAGAAAGAAGGGGCAGATAATTATTCTTTTTAAATATTGGCCAAAAATTCCCCAAATTTGTTCAAAAACATAAACTTATAGGACCAAAAACTTGAATAACTCCCAGCAAGATAAATACAAAATAAACCACCTTAGGCATATCATTATAAAACTTCTGAAAACCCAACATAAAGACAAAATATTGAAAGCAGCCAGAGAAAAAGAAATTATACACAGGCGAACAAGTATATAAATGATGGCTGAATTATCATCAGAAACAGCAAAGACCAGGAGACTACAGAGGCACTTTACATTTTCAGCAAATGGTGTTGGAGCCACTGGATAAACATACGTTAAAAAAGGAATCATGACTCCCCCTCACACCACAAACAAAAATAAAGTCATGATGGGTTATAGCCTTAAATGTATATGTAAAATCATAAATCTCTTAGAAGAAAATACAGGAAAATACTTTTGTGACCTGAGAGCATAGGTAAAGATTTCTTAGGACAAAAATGCACTAAACATGAAAGAATATAATCATAACTTACACTTCATCCAAATAAATATATTTTGCTAATTAAAATATACAAATAAGAGAGGAAAAAGTCAAACTATGGACTGGGAGAATATATTTGCAATACATATATCCAACAAAGAAATTATATCCAGGATATGTAAAGAATTCCCTCAAACCCATAAGAAGCCAAATAATCCTTTAAAGTGAGTAAAGGAATTAGGTAGATATCTCCCAAAGGAAGATACATGATGGTCAAAAAGTATATGAGAAGGTGTTGACATTACAAATCATCAGGGAAATGCAAATTAAATCACAATGATTTACCATTATACATTGACCAGAAAAAAAAATTTTCAGTGTCCAGTACTAGCAAGGATGTGGAAGAACTGGAACTCATACATTGCTGATGGCAGGGTAATGTGATACAAGTGCTTTGGAAAATTTATTGGTAGTTTCCTATAAAGTTAAACATATAACAATCACTCAGCAATTCTACTCCTAGGTATTAACCTTAGAGAAATAAACATGTGTCTTCAAAATGACCTGTATGAGAAGCAGCTTTATACCTAATTGCCAAAAAAAAAGGATATAACTCAAATGTCCATTAACAGGATTACAAATAGCAAATTATAGTATTTGTACAATGAAATACCACTCAGAAGTAACAAAGAATCCACTGCTGACACAAATGACAACATGGAGGAATCCCAAAAACACTATGTTAAGTGAAAGAAGCTAGACAAAATGAGTAAACAAACAAAAACAAAACCTCCACACATCTTGTTTGATTCTATTTATTTATTTATTTTTAAATTGAAGGATAGTTGACTTACAGTATTAGTTTCAAGTGTACAACATAGTGATTTGATATTTTTATAGATTATGTACCATACAAAGTTATTACAATATTATTGACTATATTGAATGTGCGATACATTACATCCCTTTGACTCATTTATTTTATAACTGGTAGTTTGTACCTCTTGCTCCCCTTCGCCTAGTTTACCAATCCACCCACCCACTTCCCCTCTGGCAACCACTAGTTTGCTCTCTGTATCTGTAGTCTGTTTCTGTTTTGTTATATTTATTCATTCAACATATAGGTAAAAACATAAAGCATTTGTCTTTATCTGTCTGACGTATTTCACTTAGCATAGTACCCTCCTGTGCATCCATATTGTTGCAAATGGCAAGATTTCATTCTTTTTTATGGCTTAGTACTATTCCATTGTATATATATGCTACTTCTTTATCCATTCATCTGTTGATGGACACTTAGGTTGCTTCCATATCTTGGCTACTGTCAATGAACATGGGGTACGTATATCTTTTCAAATTAGTGTTTTTGTTTCTTTGGAAAAACTGCATCGTATGATAGTTCTATTTTTAATTTCTTGAGGAAGCTCCATACTATTTTCCATAGTGGCTGTACCAATTTACATTCCCAACAACAGGACACAAGTATTCCTTTTTCTCTACATTCTTAACAACACTTGTTATTTCTTGTCTTTTTAATGATAGCCATTCTGACAGGTGTGAGATAATAACTCATTGTGGTTTTGATTTGCATTTCCTTGATGATCAGTGATGCTGAGCATCTTTTCATGTGCCTGTTGGCCATCTGTAGGTCTTTGGAAAATTACCTGTTCAGATCCCCTGCCCATTTTTTAATCAGGTTGTTTGTTTTCTGATGTTGAGTTGTATGATTTATATTTTTTGGATTTTAATCCCTTTACAGACATATCATTTACAAATATATTCTCCCATTCTGTAGGTTACCTTTTTATTTTGTTGATGGTTTCCTTTGCTGTGCAAAAGTTTTATAGTTTGATGTGATCCCATTTGTTTATTTTTGCTTTTGTTGTCTTTGTTGGAGGAGACATTTAAAAATTATACTGCTGCTGTTTCCTTTCCTTTCTTTTTGTCTTAAAAAAAATACTGCTAAGGCCAATTTCAAAGTGCATATTGCCTATGTTTTCTTTTATGAGTTTCATGGTTTCAGGGCTTACATTTAAGCCTTTAGTCCATTTTTAGTTTGTTTTTGTATATGGTGTGAGGAAATGTTCTAGACTGGTTCATTTACGTGTAGCTGTCCAGTTTTCCCAACACCATTTATTGAAAAGACTGTCTTTTCCCCATTTTATATTCTTGCCTCCTTAATTGACCATGTGTGAGTGGGTTTATTTCTGGGCTGTCTATTCTGTTCCATTGATCTGTTTTTGTGCCAGTACCATACTGTATTGGCTACTATAGTTTTATAGTATAGTTTGTAGTTAGGGAGTGGGATACCTCCAGCTTTGTTCCTCTTTCTCAAGATTGCTTTGGCTATTTGGGGTTCTTGCCTCTTTTACAATATACTTCATAATGTATTAATGAGGGTGATCAACACTTCAAAAGAAGACTGTAGCTACAAAAATTACTCTGGTTTACATATTTAGTGACTTCAGTCTGAATCTTAAGTCTTTTGATTTCAAGTCTCATTTCCTTTCAACTACTGTCTATGAAATTCCTGGTGTTAAATTCAGTACTAAGAAAAAGAGAGTTGGGAGGATAGAATACTCCTTGGCTTTTATTCAAGAAGTATTAGTCTTTTCCAAATCAAAATAGATTAAAAAGGAAATCAAAATTAACTGCAATCTGTATCACTGACTGGAAATGTTGCTATAAAGTACATTGTGGGTGATTGACAAAGTATAAACATGAAGTATAGATATGGATTATAATGTGATTTTGACAAGTGGAATGTGACTATATATGAATTTCCTTGTTTTCAGGAATACACACTTAAGTATTTAGGGGTAAAGGGCCATGAAGTATATGACTTACTCTCTCTCTTGGGTAGAGAGAGAAAATGGGGAAGTAAATATGACAAAATGTTAATGACACATGAAATTGGATAGAAAGTATAAAAGAGTTCTTTGTACTATTTTTGCAAATTTTCTGTCCAAATTATCAAATTGTTTCATGATAATAAAGTTTTTAAAAAAGGAAAAATATTGAGTGTCTACCAATGCCAAGAAGGCATTCTTAGAGATATTTGCAATACAAAAACAGAGAGGATGCAAAAACAGGAAATTAAACAGGAGTTACAAAATGGTGTCACGAGTGCTATAATCTAAATAGCTCTACTGTACCTCTTCCTAAGTGAAGCTGGTTGTATTCCCCAGATTCATCTGCCCTCCCAAAAGACAGTAGAGGATTCTCCACTTTAGTATGTTACTTTAACCCTTAGCCTTGACCTTTATTTCTGGCCACCGATTTTCCTATGTGATTGACCATCAAAATGATCACACTCTCAACCCATTGATGCTGGCCTGTGACCTCTATTTGCTGCAGAAGAAGAATCTCAGGATATGCAACATACATGTGGGTAGATTAAACTTGTAACTATGGGGCTTAGGTCTTCTAGACTTTGGGCTTTTTGAGTGTTTTTAAAAAATTTTATTTATTTAATTTATTTATTTTTGGCTGCATTGGGTCTTCGTTGCTGCACACGGGCTTTCTCTAGTTGCGGTGAGTGGGGGCATCTCTTCATTGTGGAGCACTGGCTTCTCATTGCGGTGGCTTCTCTTGTTGTGGAATATGGGCTCTAGGTGCAGGGGCTTCAGTAGTTGTGGCCACGGGCTCTAGAGCACAGGCTCAGTAGTTGTGGCACACGGGCTTAGTTGCTCCGTGGCATGTGGGATCTTCCCAGAGCAGGGCTCGAATCCATGTCCCCTGTGTTGGCAGGCGGATTCTTAACCACTGCGCCACCAGAGAAGCCCTCTTCTAGACTTTGAGTACTAACTAGACTGTAGCTTTTGGTACTTGACATTCAAAGAACTATTCTGTTCACTGGAACAATTCCAGCACCTCACTCTCATGTTTTCAATGAGGCAGGAAAATGGAATGGTTCAATAAAGAAGCATATCAGAACAACTGTCTGCAGGAGAGAAAAAATGTGAAACCTTCACCCCTGTCCCCATTTAGAATCACTGTGCATAAGGAGTGTTATTGCGGATAGTGCTGTGTAGTGATGTAAAAAGTGGCAAAGCAAAATACAGGTTGGCACTCACTGATCTAGTCTAGTTTACAGGTAAGGAAACTTTTACCAAGAAAGGTAAAACGTCTTAACCGAGATTATGCAACTGGTACGTTGAACTCTATGAAATCAACATTTTTGTAGGTTAAAATAACTGTCTAATAATGGTGACTTTATATAGTTAAAAATAATAATGTTATGCTTGGTCTTCATGCTCCTAGGGAAGGGCCTTTCTAGTAGACCATGCTTTTTGCTTGATATAGAAAACAAAGTACTTTCTGAAAGATTCACCAATGACAGATACGCTGTTTAAATTGAACGATTTTCTTGATACCCAGGGCCCTCATTTATGGTCACACTCAGGGTGCAAGGCACAATTTCATGAGGCACTGTTCACGTACTCCATGACGCAAGTGGCAGAATCATCACATTCTACACTGGAAAAACATTTTACACACATGCTCTTTTGAACTTGTTTCTTTTCCTTGATATCTGACATTAATATTCACTAATTATTGCTATGCCTACTTCCTGATACTAACCCTCCTTTCAAATTCCTTCCTTTTTGATATTTCTCATTTTTACAGTCCTAGAAGCCTACTCGTTGCTTTTCCATTGGTAGCTTATTTCCCTCGCATGGCTCTGTATCCCTCCCTGCCTTCTCCTTAATGAGGATCATCCCATCTGCCCTTATTCTCTTCTCTCCATGAGCGATGTCATCAAAGTGAATCCCATCCAACGTTAATTTAAATTTACAGATTAAATTATTTATATAAGGTAACTCTTATCTGAAGTGCAGAAGCAGAAACACAAAACAACATAAGAATGAGATTTCTAGGTGTCCATTTTTTTCCTAAATATTTCTGAATATTTAGACGATTGGATGTGTTTTGAATTATGTTTTAAAGTCTATTTTATTTTATTTTTATATGTGCATATATGACTGAACTGATGTGTTCCATGACAGTTTTCTAGAAGCAGCATGAGGGAGAAGAAAACTAGGAAAACAGCGTATGGACCAGAAGGAAAATTAGAGACAGGATCTGAAACATGTATTTAGAAAAGTGCTGAATAACTTAGTTATGTGGAAGAAAGATCAGCAAACATGCAGAGATGTGAACTCATCCTAGCAACAGTTTCCAACCATGGCTGTGATGCCAACGATAGCTTTAGCTGAGAGCCTCTTTCATTCAGAAAACATTACTAATTCTAACATGCATTGTTGTATGTAACTTTATCTTAGGTGTACACGTCCTATTTGGGGGAAAAAAACCCTAAAAAACAAGTAATATCGAGTAAAAATTTGATCTATTTTTAAATTTCTGTGTTTCACGTTTAAAGTTGAACCACTAGATTTTTTTTCCAGCAAAACTAGGACCAATTTGATGTTTTATTGATTTAGAAATATCATGCTTTCTCAGACTTTACATGCTATGCTTTGATGGCCTGACTGCTGGGTGTTTTATTCACAAAGCCTTAATAACACTCTTGGGGATGGAAGGTCTGTTGCTCTTTTGTTATTGCTGTTTGTTTGTTTATCATTTTTTTTCCTGACTAGAAAGTCAACATAGATATGTGCATTTTGTTGCAGGTTACCAACTACAGGCTGAAAATAGTTTTGTAAGACATAGTTTATTTTTCCTTTTTCAGACATAGTTTATTTTTCCTTTTTCTTCCTTTCATCGAGATCCGTCATGGATAACAAACATTTGTAAAGAATAAACACTGGGGAAAGAAAAAAACATAAAGTTTTAAAAAATATATATATATATATATATATATATAACATTGAAAAGACTCCCCTTGTGAATTGTTATAGAACTTTATGGTAACTTTTAAGTTCATGGATTTATTAGAAGTTACTAATTGGATGTTCAGATCCAGTCCTTTATTTTTATAAGAATTTTATCTACATTCCATTCACTTATGAAAAACACATTTTCCTATCTCATCTACTTTAACAGCAGGACTCAAAATGCCTTAGGAAGGTGAGTGCTGAGAAAGACTTTGCCTAAGAGGGGATTTTGGTTGGCATACTGTTCAACAAGACATAGATTAAAATGGCCAGACATCCTGGATTGTCTTTTCCAATTTTAATTCAATTCACTTTAACAAATGGTTTTCTAATGGTCTAAAAATTATAAGACACTGGATTGGACTGGGCAGGAAATAAACATATGGGATATCCTTTATCCCCTAAGTAGTTTAGTTTGGTTGGGTTTTGGGGGAGGCAATAAAACTTGTACATATGTAGCTGTTATAGGAAGCAAGAGTAAATGGGCTTTGTTAAAGAGCCATCAGTACGGTGCTATAATGTAACAAGCCCAAATAGATGTCATTCTTTTAGGACTGAGAGGGTTATTAAGCCTTCATGGAGGGAGCTAATTTTGAAATAAACGTTGGAAAAAATAAAGTTTTTAAAAGCAGAGAAAGAAAGTCGTATCAGAAGGAGGGAAAAGTGTGAACCAAATGCAGTTTTAATTTTGCCAGCAAGTAGGGGGCTTATAATGGCTTTTGATAGAGATTGGAGTTGTGTTTTAGGCAGTGAAGTTTAAGATGAAGTTTGGACAAACACCTCAGCAGATCACATAGGATTCCATTGGTATTTTTAATTGGGTGAAATGTATCAAGTTCTTAACATAAATCTCTTTATAATCTGGACCCAGTCTATTTACTCTACCACTTTTTTCTAACACACCAAGATTAAAAGTAGAACCTAGGGAAACTCTAAAATATAAAGGATGGACACAGAATTATAAGTGAAAAAAAATGTCTGAGGGGCTTCCCTGGTAGCGCAGTGGTTGAGAGTCCGCTTGCCAATGCAAGGGACATGGGTTCGTACCCCGGTCCGGGAAGATCCCACGTGCCGCGGAGCGGCTGGGCCCGTGAGCCATGGCCGCTGGGCCTGCGCGTCTGGAGCCTGTGCTCCGCAACGGGAAAGGCCACAACAGCGAGAGGCCCGCGTAACGCAAAAAAAAAAAAAAAAAATGTCTGAGAAGAAACAACAGTATGAAAAAAATATGGAGGAAATAAACTAAGAGAGAATGATGTAAGAACATGTTTCAGCTCAGTTTTTGAGACTAGAATAATCCTGACACCAAAAGTGGATAAGGACAATAACAAATAAAATTGCCAGTAAATGTTCCTTATCAACATGGACTAAAAAATTCTGAGTTGAGTTATATATAACTGGAAATCAGTTATATGTAGAAAGAAAAATGACAGTGTGGAGTTTATTCCAGGAATGCAAGGATGGTTTAAAGTTTGAAAATCGATCAGTGTAATTCATCACATTAATAGAATATGATGGTCTCAATAGATGCAAAGAAATATTTGATAAAATTCAACACCCACTTATGATAATTCTCAGCAAACCAGAAATTTAAGGATACTTTCTTAATCAAACAAAGGATATGTGCAGTTCAGAAACAGTTGCTACAGCCATTTGGAAAGTATTTTCATGGAATGACGTTGGGGGTGGGGTGGGGGTGGCTAAAGCCTGTCTAAAAAGGAATGAAGAACAGGGTAATTCAATGTAAACTGTACAAGCCTTGGCTATGATGGGAAAAGGAGAAAAGGGTGATGGTTCCAGGAGGATAGTAGGAAGGTGTTTTTTGGGTTTTATTTATTTTTGATATTTTGAAAATTGGAGAAAATGAACTATTTATCATTACCTAAATAGACCATGCAGTTTTACTCCCTATGCTTAGCACATTGTATATATCTGGGGACTGACAGGAAATAGATACACACTTAAAGGCTTTAACTGGACAGAGCTAAATATTGGGACTATTTAGAGGTACACAGGGACTTACAGTATTAGAATTCTGTTACCACCCCTAGACCTGAAGTTGCACCCATGAGAATTATATGGTCTAACAAGATTAATACCTTGAACTCTCTTTCTTCTCACCCGCCATTATCCTGTAGGTACCTACCACTGGCTGATCCCAACAGAAAACAGAGAGCAAGGAATCCTGGGTAATGCAGTCTGCAGGGGGTCACTCTACTAGGTCACAAAGAGATGGACAGGAAGAGATTTGGAGAGGCCAATGAAGAATAACTAGTACACACATGTTGTTGTCTAACTATTACGCCCTTCCCTACTTTTCTATCTGGCAAAATCCCCATTACTTGTCAAGGCTCAGTTCATGAGAAATATTCTATATGGACTAACAGTGCTTCCCAGCCAACGAGAGTTGGTCTCTCTTCTATTCGTATGCATGTATCTGTGACAAAGAATATTTACTGGTGTAAGAACGTGGTGGACACAGTATTAACCTGTATTGTTTATCTCATTTATCCATATAATCTTTTTTTTTTTTTTTTTTTTTGCGGTACGTGGGCCTCTCACTCTTGTGGCCTCTCCTGTTTTGGAGCACAGGCTCCGGACGCGCAGGCTCAGCGGCCATGGCTCACGGGCCCAGCCGCTCCGTGGCATGTGGGATCTTCCCGGACCGGGGCACGAACCCGTGTCCCCTGCATCAGCAGGTGGGCTCTCAACCACTGTGCCACCACGGAAGCCCTATCCATATAATCTTTTAAGGTAGATATATCTACTTAATCACTGAGGAATCCTAGGCTTAGCAGGTTAAATAACTTGTCCAAAGGTACAGAGCTGGTGACTGGCAATTTTGCCGAGTTCATACTGCCTTCATCACTTCATGCTCCCATAATGCCTTGTGTATAGATCAAATAGAGCACTTTACCACATTCCATTTGTTGAAAGTCAAGCAAGAAAAACATACATGTAGCGAATGATGATCACAGATTGCCAACAGGCAAGCAACTCATCCTGGCACCTTTAATCACTAGTAATGGTGTGAGTTTCTCTAAGAAGAGGGTCTTGGACTGGGGCAGATTTGGTATCTGTCCCAGTGACAAATGGGATGATGGCAAAGCATGGAGTCAGAGTTCTACTATATTAGGTAGGTCTACTTCTGTTGCAAATGATAAAAATCCTCCTTAAGTAGTTGAAGCAACAAAAGAAAATGTATTTGTCCATATAGCTAGCAAGTCCAAAGTGGACCTGACTTAAAGTATAGATAAACAAGTCTAAGAGTTCAAGGGTTCACACAATGTCTTCAGGGCTTTTTCTCTCTCCCAATCTCTGTTTTACTTTTTAAAAATCTTTTCCTTGCCTATTGCTCAATTTTCTTCTGACAAGTTCTCTCTGCTGCCACTGGTAGCCTTTGGTTTACACAGCAATTTCTTAGTACGTTCAGTTGAATGAGAATGTCTTTCCAATATCCATTTATCAATTTAGGAAGGCATCTCTTTGGTCTTGCTTATTTGTTAAATGCTCACCCCAGGGTCAATTACTGTGATAGGGAAATTGGTCACATTAACTGGTCATGTTTGAGATACACGTCCACCACTAAGGATGGGAAAGGGAATAACTGCAGGATGCTAGAAAAATAATGAGAGTTAATGGGAAATGTGCTGGGTAGTCCATCCAGATAGCTATCACAATCTTTACCCAATCTCCTTGCCAATTTTCAAATTAAATGCACTCTTCTTTCAAAACATGGTTTTGTTTTTTGTTTGTGTTCCAGCTCTACCATCAAGCTTTTCAGGAAATCATTAGCATGAGTGTAATTAATAGAAGTATGGTATTTTCACCCTTATGAAAAATCTTTCTCACAGTGGTTAATTCAGCACAGGGAAACTGTATTGCAGTTTACCCATATTGTCACTCTATTAAAAGCACAAGAATGGCTTCGTATTGAATGATGTGTTATATTAGTCTTCACTTTTTTTCAGAGGACTGACATGACATGTATCTGACAACCCTTTGACATATACCTGACAATCCAAATTACTTTTCTCCTCTGCCTGCTGTATCAATATTTCTTAAACATTTTGGGTCAACAAGAATCTGATGAAAGCCAAGGACCCACACCCTAGAAAAATGCACATATAAACATACCATGAATTTTCTACAGAATCCTAGGGAGTTCACAAATCTCTAATGTGGAGAACAGTTTACAACGTGGGGAAAGCAAAGTATAGGCTTGCACATACAGTTAGTACCATAGCTGAGCAGTGTGCAGTTTTGTAGGCTTTGTGCTTTTTTTTTTAACATCCTTATTGGAGTATAATTGCTGTACAATGGTGTGTCAGTTTCCACTGTACAACAAAGTGAATCAGCCATACGCATACATATATCCCCATATCCCCTCCCTCTTGCGTCCCCCTTCCCCTCTTCCCATCCCACCTCTCTAGATGGTCACAGAGCATCGAGCTGATCCTCCAGTGCTACACGGCTGCTTCCCACCAGCCATCCACTCTACACTTGGCAGTGTATATATGTCAGTGCTACTCTCTCATTTCGTCCCAGCTTACCCTTCTCCCTCCCCGTGTTCTCAAGTCCATTCTTTACGTCTGTCTTTATTCCTGTCCTGCCCTTAGGTTCTTCAGAACCAATTTTTTTTTTTTTTTTAGATTCCATATATATGTGTTAGCATACAGTATTTATTTTTCTCTTTCTGACTTACTTCATTCTGTATGACAGACTCTAGGTCCATCCACCTCACTACAAATAACTCAATTTCATTTCTTTTTATGGCTGAGTAATATTCCATTGTATATACGTACCATATCTTCTTTATCCATTCATCTGTCGATGGACACTTAGGTTGCTTCCATGTCCTGGCTATTTTAAATAGTGCTGTAATGAATATTGTGGTACATGACTCTTTTTGAATCATGGTTTTCTCAGGGTATATGCTCAGTAGTGGGATTGCTGGGTCTTATGGTAGTTCTATTTTTAGTTTTTTAAGGAACGTCCATACTGTTTTCCATTGTGGCTGTATCTATTTACATTCCCACCAACAGTGCAAGAGGGTTCCCTTTCCTCCACACCCTCTCCAGCATTTATTGTTTGTAGACTTTTTGATGATGGCCATTCTGACCAGTGTGAGGTGATACCTCATTGTAGTTTTGATTTGCATTTCTCTAATGATTAGTGATGTGGAGCATCGTTTCATGTGTTTGTTGGCAATCTGTATGTCTTCTTTGGAGAAATGTGTATTTAGATCTTCTGCCCATTTTTGGATTGGGTTGTTTGTTTTTCTGATATTCAGCTGCATGAGCTGCTTGCATATTTTGGAGATTAATCCTTTGTCAGTTGCTTCGCTTGCAAATATTTTTGTGATGAGCTCTATCAAAAAATTTGTGATGAGCTCTATCATAAATTCCTGAAATTTAAGGTACATATATTAAGGTGGGATAGTTGGACATACAGGATCTGTGTTCATGATGACAATCTGGAATCCTTCTATAGGACAGTGTCTCTCAAACCTTAGCATGTGTAAGAGTCACTTAGAAGGTTTGTGGAAATAGATTGCTGGCCCCACCCCCAGAGTTTTTGATTCAGTAGGTCTGGGGTGAGGCTGGAAAATGTTCATGTCTAACAGCCTACCAGGTGATACCAGCACTGTTGGTCTGGAGACCACACTGGGAAACACTGATGTAGAAGATTCTGTTGTTTTGGGTTTCCATCCAACTTGTTCTCTTCTTGTTACAGCATCCCTTCCAATGCCCCCAACGTCCTTTGGGAAATTGCTTCTCTCTTACTCCAGCCATTCTGTTCTTATTTTTCTGCCTACGTTCATTCATGTGTGATTACTCACGGAGAAATACATCTATAGAGAAAACCAATTCAATAGAAACAGAATAGAATGGTGGCTGCCAGGGGTTGGGCACATGGGGGAATGGTGAGATGTTGGTCAAAGGGAATAAACTTCTAGTTATGTAATGAGTAAGTTCTGAGGATCTAATGTACAGCTTGGTGACTATAGTTTAAAATAAGGTATTGTATACTTGAAGGTTGCTAAGAGTAGATCTTAAGGTGTTGTCACCACCAAGAAAAAGAAGTTAACTATGCAAGATGATTATGTGTTAATTATCTTCTTTATCTTGGTAATCTTTCCACAATATAGACATCTCAAATCATCACGTTGTACACTTTAAATATATATATTTATGTTTGTCAATTACTCCTCAATAAAGTTGGAAAAAAACAGAAATAAAAAAGAAGAGAATGAAGCCACCACATAGGAGAAGCTAGAAACAGGGAAGGAAAAGAAGAGAGAAGAGAAAAGAAAACACAGAAAAGAGGAACAAGATAGTCTTTATATCCCATTCATTCTTGAAGTTGGGTCCAGCACTTGCCTTCCCAATCACTTGAGCAATAAATTCTTTCTTTCTTAAGTCACCTAGAATGTGTTCCTGTAACTTTCTATGAAGAAGTCCTGATACATTTTCTTTTATTTTTTTAAAAGACCTTTTGAGATTCCAATTCCCACATGTTATATCTGGTTATTAAAGTAAGTTAATAAATATTCTTTGTTTAAAAAATTGAATAATATTTACATATTCCCAAATCAAGTAAAATCAACATAAGTCAAGTTTTATTTGCATACTTCAATTTGTGTTCTGGTTGCTACAACTACTGATTTGGTTACCTTAACATGAACACCAATCTAGGTGGTATTAGCCATAGAGTATGTGCTGGCATGGGCTCTGTTTAATAGTTTCTGCTCTGATGGTGGTGTTGTTATTGTTACTGATTTATAGGGAGACATTCAGGTCTCTGTCTTGTATTTTGCAAGTAGCTCCGATTAACATCTACAGATGCTCTTACTATTTTTCTTTTAGTACAATGAAATTAATAGGAAGGAGACCACCTGAGGCACGTTAATTAATAGTTAAGAGAAAACTTTAACCTATTTGCCCTCTTCATTCCTCCATATGGATAGGTAATATGTTTTCACTAATAAAATTTAGCCTGCTGCTATGCTGTATGTAACGTGAATTACCTTTCAGTGGGGTGCCAGGAGAACTTAGTGTAACATGCAAAACCTCCAGAGAATACCAGATTTTGTTTTTGCTCTTCCTTGAATTCTCTCTCTGGTGTGCCTTGTGGGGTTTAGAGGGATTTTAAAGCATCTGTATTTTTTTGGAAAAAGAAAAAAATTTCAGATTGACAATGACAAAGTTTCTCTCACTCCTTATATTACTGACTGTGTAAAATTGTTAATGTGCTTCTTTACTATTTTTGGTCTCCCCAATATCTTAGTGACAGTTGAAGAAGAAAGATGAATGCCCATGATTCATCTTGTTCAGATAGAGCACTTCTAATACTAAGAAAAAAGTGGAATATTACCTTTTGATGAGGTCTACTATTCCAGTGACAAATAGGACCTTAATAATCTACCATTATTGAATGAAGATAATAAATGACATTTCACTTATTCTCAAGACATCATTTCAACAGAAACTTTGGAGGGAGGGGTTACTTTATATCCACAGGGGGGAAAATATTAAGAGTTAGGTATAAACCCTGAAGCTGTTATTCTCTAGTTATTTTATTAAATTACAGATGCATGAAACTTTTCCAGGCTTATTTAATTTGTGCCCCTGGCTTCTCTTTAAGAGCGGGGACAGATAGCACACATTTCCATGATGTAGCATGAACAGGGACCTTATTTCACTTGTTAGTTGAGTAGAAGGTGAACAGAGTTTTCTGGGGGAAATATAAAACAGAGTTTCCCACTGAGCTAACCTCATTTTCTAGGATTCTACCATTGCCCTCGCCATATGTCCCACTGCATTATTATAAAGACATCAAACTGCTAAGGTTATTTCTGTTTTTAGTAAATAGGTGCTAGTTATATTTCTAAAATTATCCCTATGCAAGTTAAATTTCCTTTTGAAAGAATTGTCGGTACTAATGTACAATTTCGATTACCTAAATTCAATGAGAGGAAATGACATGTACAAAAGAGAAGGATGGGGCAGGGGTTGGGGGTATTAGAAAGGTAGATTGGAGTACAACATAAACATTAAGCTAAGGAGTTTGGAATGAATTCCAGTACCTTGGAGAACTCCTTATAGTAATTGGTGTGGGTCTCTGGGTATCATTGCAAATTCAAACTTAAGCCATATGTGAAGGTTTTTTTTTTTTTTTTTTTTCCTCTACGTGGGCCTCTCACTGTTGTGGCCTCTCCCGTTGCGGAGCACAGGCTCCGGACGCGCAGGCTTAGCGGCCATGGCTCATGGGCCTAGCCGCTCCGCAGCATGTGGGATCTTCCCGGACCGGGGCACGAACCCACGTCCCCTGCATCGGCAGGCGGACTCTCAACCACTGCACCACCAGGGAAGCCCTGAAGGTTTTTTTTTGAGAACTTCTACTGCCAGCACCATTACCAGGCTTCACCCCTGATGTGAGAGGTGTGAGTGGGGGCTATCTCCTCTTCAGACAAAAGATTATTTCATTTCAGATCCTGTGTTTCTATTCAAATAGCCCCTCTATCCATCCTCCTGCCAGCCTCTGTCTGATACATGCACACTGATATTGTAAGCCAACTTTCTCTTGTAGTAGGCTCCCACAATTTTTCTCATAAATATAGTGCATGAAAGCAACATAACCTGTTTTTTAAGCATTGTGGACATGCAAAGAATAAATCAAGAAATGTGTAAGACTAATGATTAAGAGCAGGCATTCTAGAGTCCGAATGTATTGGGTCAATTCCATGTTCTGAAACTTACTTGCTGTGTGACTCTGAGAAAGTTATTTAACTCTTTCAGTCTTTGTAAAATGAGGATAGTGTTTGGGCCTCATATGGTTATTTCAAAGTGTCAATGAGTTAGTATCTGTAAAGCACTGATAACTGTGCACAATACACAGTAACGTCTCAATAAGTGTCTGAAATATCTCTTATAGGTTTTGACCTGATGAGAGTCCTAATCAGTTAATATGGGTTCGCAGAAAAAGCAAGGGCTTTGTAGGCAAGCAAACTTGGTTTCAAATCTTGGCTCAGCTGCTACTAACCATGTGAACTTCGGCCTCTCTGAGCCTATCTCCACATCAAAGGATTGCTCAGCAGGCATACCCAGGCTGCAAGTAGTAGAACACCCTACTTGAAATGCTTAACAAATAAGGAAAGATATTACCTTGTGTAACCAGTAGTCGGGGATGAAGGTACAGTGTGTCACTTTCTGACGTTTTTCTTACTACTCTTTGGCTTCAGCCCTTCTCTCTCTGTCAATTTTGTTCTCAGTCTGGCTCCTCTCATGGTCCCAAGTTGGTGGCTGGGACAACTTGGGCAAGATGCTCCTTTTTCCTGCCTAGAGTGAGAAAGAGAGATTCTTAGCCAACCATGAAATACAACTTCTTCCTTTTACCCTTCTGAATCATTTTAGGACACACAATCACCCATAGACCAATAACAAGACTCAGAAAACTAGCATAGACTAATTAGAATCCTCCTTTGGAAGGGATGGAGATAGAAACCTGAAAAAAAAAAATCAGTGTTGTATTTGGAAGAAGGAAGGGGGAAATGGATACTGTGTGGGCAACCAAGTATGTTCATCACAATTTGTTTTTAATGTTAAATAATATAATATAGTTACATATATATCATAGCACCCAGCTGCTGTACCAAAATGCTTTCTTCTTTTCTCTCTGTAGTAATTTTCTTATTCATAAACACATTAAATTAAACTGAGGCTTTATCTGGCATTGTTGATGGATTAGTTGAAAAAATGAAGGTTGGGAGGGGAGCTGGAGAGAGAGATTTAAGAGCAGTTAGAACAAATTAGAAGGTTTTATAGTAGTTCAGATAAGACATAATAAACCCCAAACCATGGAGGCGACAAACTGGAAGATAATGATAAGTGTGAAAATATTACAGAGCTAGAATTCATAGGATTGATGAGTGACTGGTGATAGGAGATGGGTGGTAGGAAAGGAAGGAACTTCAAGATTTTGAATCTGGTTGCCAGGGAGAATGCTAGTATCTGTAATACAGAAAGTAGAAGAAGGGTTAGTCTGGGGGAACGGGATGACTGGTTCAAGGGGTGTTTTGAGTTCAAAGGTCTGGCAGAATATCCAAGCAGATAATTAATGAGATTATTAATTTCGTGTGGAGGCTAGACCCTTTGGGTCATTCAAATAGGGGTGTTAGACTTGGTGAAATTTCAGGAAGGATTGTGCACATCTAAATGGAGTGGATTAAGCAAAGGAATTAAGAAACAGCTACATCTGTAGATAGGAAGAGAATGATCAGTCCAAAAAAACACACAGATACAGCCCAACAATAGATGCTGAGGGATAAATTATTTCAAACAAAGGGGTATTCAACAATGTTGAATGGCACAGATGTTTCAAAGAGTTTAAAAATAGAGAAAAGACACAGGACTCAGTGATTAGAAGGTCCATATTACCTCTGAGGAAGTAAATTTGATAAGATCAGTAATGAAATTTAAGAAATTTTGAGTGATCAGAAAAAGACGACAGGAATAGCTACTCTTTCAAAAATCTGCTGGTAAAGGGAGAATCATGGGGTGGTAAGCACAGGATGCTACAGGGTTGAGGAATTGTTTTTGTTTAAATTCAGAGAGAACTGAAGAGATTTATGGGAGAAGAAACAGAATCAGTATAAGAGAAAAGACTGAAGATTCAAGAAAAAGAAGCAATGATAGAACACCTCTCAATTTTTAAGAACTTACTATGTGGCAGGCATTGTTAGGATTCCATATTTCAAAGGCAGAGCCTGAGCTCGTGGGCTGTTCAATAATTTACGCAGGATCCCACAACTAAAAGGGGCAGAGCCATGCTATGCGTCCACTTGTGATGGCAAACTCCGTATTCCCTGCTGTGCTGTGATCTCAGCTCCTGGAGGAGGGGGTGGGGGGCATCAGAAGTACCAGTGAAGAGAGGCATTCACTTTGGCAAAGAGGAGGCGCACTTCTTTTTCAAATCTAGGACAAAGAGAGAAAGAGAAAGTGAAGGTGGGAAAGAATTTGGGATGGAGGAGGAAATTGAAAAGTGCAAGTGAGAGGTCCTTAACTTGTTCATCAGAGTCCTGCCTTCGGAACATAAGAGATGGGAGGATTTCTTAGCCTTAAGGAAATTGGAAATTTTTCTAATAGTTAATGCATATCTTGCCCTTTCACCACCTCTTTGGCCAAATTTAACAGTTGTTACATATAAAGTTTTTCCTTTAGTAAAGAATGATTTAATATCATCAGAAAGAATTGTAAGAATGGTATGTAAATGGTAAATGTAAAGTTAAATGCCTTATAAATATTTATAGAGTGAGTGATTGGGCCCATGAACATTTAAAATGGGTAAGTAGTTTATGTATGATTTTACCAGTAGTATGAAGGGGTATTATGTTCATTGCTATTTTTTTCATACTTTCTCTTATATAATAACCCTAGTCAGCTGGGCATTTTGCATCATTGCCTCAGGGAAGTAAAACACAGTAGAAAGAGAAAACAAGGGGTTAATTCTTAATTTTTGAGGGTTTAAGCCTAGGCCTCCGACAGTGAACATAAAATTTGGATAATGCAAAATGATGAAAGTGATATAAAGAGCAATAAAGTTCTGTCTCACTTTGTCTACCACTGGTGTTTATCTCCAGACTAGATGACCATTTTCATTGACACAGTAGAGATATGGAGGAGAGATAAAAGGGAAACCAGGAGTGAGCAGATGCTGTGATCCCTAACAGGATCTGGTGGACCTAAAGGAAACCACAGCCACCCCATGGGGACCTGAAGATCGAAGAGCAGAGGACACTTTTCATGGGCTCAACTCAGAGAGGAAGTTCTGGCTTAGTGTGTCTATGCAGTGTATGTAGACAGATGGATCTACAATTGACTTATTGTTTCTTGCACTTCACTGGGGTGTAAGGAAAGTTGAATGACGCCTGGATGTGGGAAAGCAGCACAGAAAAGGAAAATGACTGCATGGGGGAACTCAACTGGGTTTCTCCAGGCTCAAAATGATGCAGTGAAAGGCAGAATGACTCCAGAAAGAACTTGCAGGAGTTCACCGAGAGAGAGAGAGAGAGAGAGAGAGAGAGAGAGAGAGAGAACGAGCCAGTTCTGAAGGATGCCAAGAACAAGGGATGGCTCAGGATTCTGACATGAATAGATGATGATGTAGTACAGAAGCACCTACCTTCTACCCCTCGATGGCTCAGTACTGAGTGAATGGTTCCTATACCACTCCCCACCCAAATTCACCTTGTGGATATTGGTGAATAACCACAGTGACATACTCACGGTGGGAATATACTCATAGTAACAACAGTCATAATTTTCGTAAGAATCAGATTTGATAAATTTACATTTCATAATTTCAAAGGACTGGAAATAAATATACAGCATTTTAATTCAAATGTCTAGTGCTACCTTGAAATTCAACAATATTGTAATCCTTAGTAGCAACAATGTTTCTAATGTACTGGTATTATTTGCCACACAAACTTGTAGAGGAAGTAGAAAATCCCCAGGAAGTACATGGATAACTAGGACATTTTTAAGTCCAAAATGAAAATGTTATAAAGTTCTCTAAAGTGCTTTCCTCAAAAGTCAGGTGTAATCAAGATGAAGAGAGGGGCTTCCCTGGTGGCGCAGTGGTTGAGAGTCCGCCTGCCAATGCAGGGGACACGGGTTCGTGCCCCGGTCCGGGAAGATACCACCTGCCGCGGAGCAGCTAGGCCCGTGAGCCATGGCCATGAGCCCGCGCATCCGGAGCCTGTGCTCCACAATGGGAGAGGCCACAACAGTGAGAGGCCTGCATAACGCAAAAAAAAAAAAAAAAAAAAAAAAAAAAAAAGATGAAGGGAGAGTGTATTTACTGCTTGCCATTTTGAATTATTTTTTAATTGTTTCATGTGAGTACTTATTTTATTTCTCAAGAGAATGTAAATTCTTGAGGGCAGAGTTTGGGTCCCACCCAGCAGTTCAGACAAACAAAAGGAGAGCTGCATTCAAGGAGATCCTGGAGAGCAGAGGGGTAAAAACCCAACGCTGCCCAAGTCAGCACTGACAGAAAAGAAAGACGAACTGTTTTGAAGAATGAGCGCCAAATTTTGGAGCCAAAAAAGCAGTACAGGAAGTTAAGTGCAAGGGCTTAGGGAACTATCAGCGGTGCACAGCTGCTGGAGAATCTCTTTCCGGGAGTACCAGCTGCAGAGTGGAGAGACGGTGCTGTTGATAGGGACTACACCACACACGGCGTTAGCACACCTATGATTCAAACCCAGAGGAGCCCAGCATTACAGCTTTCAAGCTTTACTTTAAAAGGGAATTTTTACTGGAATAAAGCAACTAGATTTTGCATGTAAGTAAATCTAGTATGGTAGAAAGATCCCAGAATTTGGAGGTAGAAGGGCACTGTTTGAAGTCTGACCCAGGGAAAACCACCTCTTGACCTATTTTCCTCATGTGTAAAATGAAGCTAATTACACTTTTTCTACCCTGCAGCATTACTTAGATGATCAAATAAAATAATATATGAGAAAGTATTTTTGTCCTAAAGTATTAAAGCTGTCAAGTGTTATAAAATATTAGTTATTATAATTATTTTTGAAGTTGTAATTTTAAAACTATTAAACTCTCCTAGTTGCCTTCAAAATACAATGGAAGGAAAAGTACGCAGAGTACAGAGAACTTTTCAGAAATCAGTTGTCTAATCAAACAATTGCATAATGCTTTTGTGCCTTTCCTTCTCCTTTTTTAGTTATTCCATTAATCAGTATCCCTTTATGAGTAGAGAGGCTGGGGAAAGAAGATTCCCCAAATCCCTGCAGCTTGGCCCACAGGCCAACAAGAGTCAGGCCCCATCCATAGTTTCAGACTTAGCTCCCGCCAGCGACTTGTTAAACAAGTAGCAACTTAACAGTCCCAAACAAAGCCTGGTTCATGCCTCCTTGCCTTTAGCACTTACTCCTTCTTCTTACTGTAGTACATTTTTTTTGGACTCATATTCATTCTGCAAGACCCACTCAGGTGTCTCTGAAACCGTGGGGAATCATCAGTTAAATCCATTATGCCTGGAACCTGCCTTCCCCGAGCAAGGTCCTTTTAGTTGTTGCTACAAAAAAACCTAGCTTGTCCTCCAAGCCACACTTACCCTAACAATAAAAGGTTCGCCCGAGTTGTTTTCCAGGAAGGTAGAGTCAGCTGTGTCTAGTTAGGACTGAAGTGGTTAAAGCTGGATAGGACCACCCATTCTCCAACTGGGCATGCGCCAGTGCGGCTCAGCGACCCTTTGACGTCAGAGGGCTGAAAGCTCCACCCTTTGATTACGGTAAGTGACGCCATTTTAAAACAAGCATTCTCGGAAGAATCCTGCAGTTTAGTTATCCCCGCACAGAAAGATGGCTACCTCAGCCTTTTCTTGTTTCCAGTCACCTTTCCCGAAGCTTCGCATGCCTCCTATGCCTCAGACGACCCTGCTTCTTTATCTCATAAATATCCGGAGGCTGTCACCTTCGTGGAGGTGCATCTGAAAACTTGTTCTCCCATCTCCTCGCATGGCTGCTGCAAAACTTGACGTCTTAGCGTTTTGGCTTGCTCCGTGTCAGGCAAATGAAACACCTCCTCCTCAGCAAAGCTTTTCCTGACTACCTGTGTGTTTTCCTGCTACCTGTGATGCCCGTCTTCCTCCCGCTTATTCTCTCTGTCCGAAAAATGAGGTTTCCTCAGGGAATCTTTCCCTGCTCTATTAAGGGTCTGCGCCAGAGCTCTTTAAGGACAGAGTTTGCATTTGGTAAGCTTTTCACCAGAATGTCAGCTCCAAGAGAGGTGAGACTTTGTTTTTAGACTTTGTTTTTATTCTTTGCTGTTTCCTTGGAACCTAGAGCAATGCCTGGTATATAGTAGGTGCTCAGTAACTACTTGTTGCCCCATGGATGGTCATTTTAAAAGGCTATGGGGCAAAGATTGATAGTTGAAATCCTTGACTGAAGTTAAAAATTTTATTTTCTATTTTAAGAATTCAGTGTACTTTCATATGGTGGTAAAATATGTTGCATTTCAGTGGAATTGTGAACTTTCTTGCACTTTTGTGTCAAGGAAATAATATTCAAATTCATCGGGAATAAAAATGGGTGAATAGATGGATGAATAAAAATGTGTCCTGTGATTTTGCTGTAATAGGAAGGATCATTACAGGCCCGCACTACCATGGTGCATTGAAAACCATAACAAGTTAGAATATGGAAAGAATCAGAGTTTTCTATTATCAAAGTGAAATAATAAATAGAGAATCATCTTGATAATGCAAATAAAAATTACGTTTTAGCCTTATTTAGAGAAGTATTCCTGGAAGAAAGTATTTTGGTTCTGAACTATCATAGGCAGTTTCTTTAACTTCTCACTTTCTTTTGTATTTATAAGTTTTAGCCTTGGGATAATTTTAAAAATCCTCATGATTATCCTGTTTAGAGAAGTGACTCTGTGTCTTATTTGAAGTTTGGAAAGTTTGTTTTCTAGCTGTACGGCCACGTGTCATGTTGGCTGCAGAGCTGTTGGGACAGGCTTGATTTGATCTGACTGCAAGGCCTGATGAACTGTTTTATCAAGTGCTGGCAGTTCTTTCAAATAGCACCTGCAACAGATCAGAGACGCTGCTAAGCTGAAATTAATGCTTGTGTTACTCTTCCAGGCAGCTAATTTCATAAACAAAATTAGATTTCTTGGATGGTAATTGACACAATCTGGTAATTCAGAGACTTGTCATTAAAAATTAAGCATATAGGGAAACAATGTGAGCTCAACTTCCACTACCAATCCCCTGGTGGCAGAGCATCCAAAGCAAAAATATCTCAAAGGAATGTCAATAGCAGAATAAAGATCAAAGGGGAGTCTTCACTGAGTATGCACTGAATCTCTTTGGTCTTAGCAGAGAAAAAATTCTGATGATATTTTTCTCTCACTGCAAAAATTGGTTTATATTTGGGAATGTGTAATTTTACTTAGAAACTATTGAAAACTGTTTTAGCATTCCTAGAGAGGTAGTGATGAATTTAACTTTACTTTTTCTAAAAATAAGTGAAGACCTTTTTTAAGTTCCTCAAAAATCCAGTAACTCTGAAATTCCAGGAGGTTGTATGGCTGTTTTTTTTGACCTCTAAAATTTTTCTCATAATAAGAATTCTTTTTTTCTTGCATGAAGTTCTTAAGTATGATAGAAAGATATGTGCCAGAAGAGTCAAGGAAAATCTTAAGTACACAGGGAGAAAAGTTAGTGCTTTATTATTCTGTCTTTACTTTTGTTTTTCTCCCCATATCAAGGCCTCTTCTCTTCACACCTCACACCTGTTGTCTACCTAGCAACAACATTACTGCTTCTCAGAAGAGTTGCCCCACTATCCCAGCCTGATTTGTCCCTTTTGGATGTCCTTTTGCATTTACTTTTGAAACCACTTATTTGGTATCTAATTTTATATGGCACTTTTTTTTTTTTTTTTTTACTAATTTTACTGTTTATTGTGTATTTTCAGATTGCTCTCCAGCAATAGTGGCTCAATTTGTGGCAGTAAACACGTGTGTAGTTGTTTGCCTGGCTCTCTACCAACATGGGGTTTGTAAAAGGAAAACTCAAAGTTATAAACATCTAGAAAAAGAAACAAAGAGTTGACCTACAAAGACAGACTAGTTCTCCAAATAACACAATGCTGAGTATTTAAAAAGAAAATACCATGTGAAATTAGGAACGTTTCTGAGTTCAGATCAATCTGTTCAAGGCGGAAAGCAGCAACTTTATGACATGATTTTTATATTCACAAAGGTCAAGACACAGCTTCAGTATCTGCAGAGAAAAGATGAGGGACAGACTTACTTTTGCCGGAGGTCCAGGTTATCTGAAATGTTCAGCAATTGGACATTGAGGAAAGGATCTCTGAGCTTGAGGATATTTCAGTCTACTGAAATGAGGATATTTTCAGAACTGAAAAGTGAACAAAGACCGAAAAAAATTGGAACTGTGGGACAGTTACAAAAGGTATAATGTATGTGTAATGGGAATAACAAAAGGAGAAGGAAAAAAAAGGAAGAGAAGAAATATTTAAGATAATAATGACTGAGAATTTCCCCAAAATTAATGTCAGATACCAAAAAAAATTACAAGTTGGCTTTCTGTATTTTGAATATGATATGCCTAAGTCAAAGAAAAAAATTCTGAAACAAGCCAAAGATAAAATATACCTTACCTATAGAGGAGCAAGGATAAAAATTACATCTAACTTCTCATAAACCATGCAAGCCAAGAAGAGAAGTGGAGTGAAACATTTAATCTGATGAAACAAAAAAAGCCACTTACCTACAGTTCTGTACCCTGAGAAATTTTCCTTCAAAAGTGAAGGAAAAGTAAAGACTTCCTCGGACAAACAAAAATCGAGGGAGTTTGTTCCTAGTGGGCCTTGCCTTGCAAGAATGTTGAAGGAAGCTCTTCAGAGAAAAGGAAAATAAGTCAAAAACTGGGATCCACATAAAGAAAGGAAGAGCATCAAAGAAGGAATAAATGAAGGTAAAATAAAAACTTTTTATTTTTCTTAGTTGATCTGATAAGTTTGTTCAGAATAGTAATACCAACAGTGTATTTGATTATGTATGCTTATGTGTAAATGAAATGAGTGATGACCATGATACGAGAGACATGATTAGAGTATGGCCAAAGGTTGGAGAAAGATACACCATGCTAATACTGATCAAAAGAAAACAGAAGTAGGTATATTTAGAAAGAGTGGACTTCAAAGCAGGAATGTTATCAGGGATGAAGAGGAGAATTGCATAATGATAAAGGGATCAATTCTCCAAGGAAACATAACAGTTCTCAATATGTATATGCCTAACAGAGCATCAAAATAGATGAGGTAAATCTGAAGAAAATATATTAAAAAGAAATTGCTGACAGTAACTTTGTCAGCCTTTGATCATGATTTTGTTTATTTTTAGTTGGAAAATACCTGCAAAAACTGAAATATATTAATACCCTTTACCTATATAAAATTCACCTTAGAAGCCTGATTTTTTTTTTCCGTTTGAAAATAAAAATAAACAAAATAGCTCTAACAGTATTGCACTGATCAGACATCTGGGTAGTGTCAAGTATAGCTAATTATTTTTTAATATGCCTTCTTTTAAAAATGAAGGAATACATCTCTGTATCTATCTAATACATCTCTAGTACCTATCTAGCTAGGTAGCTAGCTAGCTAGTCATTTAGGACACTTAAACATAATTTACATGTAAAAGAAGTCTTAATAATTTTATTATTTTGAAATTGGAACCTGAATTTGCAAAAGACAAGGCAAGAAGAGTCATCAGAAGAGATAAAATATGGATATATATCACAAGTAACTAAATGCAGTAATTATTAGGTAATATTTTAAAACAGCAATAAATAAAAATTATGAATTAAACGTTTTCAAAGAATAAGAAACTTTAGTTGAAATGACTAGAGTAAGCCAAAAACCACAGAATTATTTTGATGATTAAAAGGGACTTTATTTGTGCAGGTATAACTTGGCCCTTTTAACAAAGAAAGCACAGATTTTACTTTGACTTTTTTGGATTATCATCTATATGATGATATGCAATAAAGGATTCATGAGTTTTTTTCTCTCATAAATAAAGTCATCAAATTTATCCAACTTTGGCAAGCTCATTTCATAGTTCCTTTCAAGCTCATTATTTCTAACTATTATTCAAGCTCATTATAAACCCAAGCAAATGAGGTTCGTTTCTCAGACCTACATTTATGGTACAAACCATCAGATTTGTACTTCATTATCTGCTTTTACATTCTGGCATATTTTTCCTTTAGACTAAATTATTCTCTTATAGCTCATAATAAACCAAATTATATTCATTATTTTGTTTACATACCTTACATCCCATATTTTTACATTTCTTAAAAATGAACATGAACTTTAATATAACTAAGATTCATTTGCCTTTTTAACGTGTTAACTGATGGCTACTCTGTAACGTAGTAAATAAGAGCCCAGGTATTTTAAAATTAAGCTGTTCCTGTATAAAGACTTAACTGACTCAAATTAAGGTTAGTTTATGACCTTAAAATTAAAGACATGGAAATTATAATTCAGGCTAACATATGAAATCCTTATGATTTGTAGTATCATATGCATTGATCTCTTTTAAAATATTACTAGTAATTAATTCAGTTGCAAACAAAATTTTGTGGTTTTCTAAGTGATATTAGTTTATCTGATGCACCAAACCAATAGAAGTAGTTTGGGAAATTCACAGTAGTCTATTCATTAGAAAATAAATCCAAGACTTGCATAAACTAGAATGTTGTGCTAGCATTATTTTTACATGGCGGTAAAATCGGGAAGAAGATATAGAACACTTCCTATTAAATCAGTTATGATAAATCAGTTATCAAAGTTATTAAATCAGTCTAATTAGTCCAGAATTATCTTGAGGAAGAAAATTACATGAGTTTTTTCTTACACAATGATATACCAGATATTAAAATTTTTAAGTTGTTTAGAAGTAATGTTTTTCTTTTTATCTTATAACCTAATAACTAAGGGCATTCATTAAATTCACAGGTCAAAGGTTTCTTAAAAAAAATTAAAATTTTTTATTTTGAGATAATTTTATATTCACGTACAGTTGTAAGAACTAATACAGAGAGGTCCTGTGTACTCTCTACCCAGTATCTCCAATGGTAAAATCCTGCAAAACTATAATTTATTAATGTTAATCAGATTTCTCTGATTATACTTGTGTGTGTATTTAAGTTCCAGGCAATTTTATCACATACATGAGTTTGTATATCCACCATCTTCAGGTTACCAAATAATTCCGTCACCACAAGAATATCTAGTTGGTGTCCTTTGATGACTGCATCCCTCCCCCCTCCCTCCTCCACCCCCTTCAATCCATTCCTAATCTATGGTGACCTCTCCCTCCTGCACCCACTACCCCTAGTTACCACTAATCTGTTCTTCAATTATATAATTTGTCACTTCAAAAATGTCATATAAATGGAATCATATTACATGTAACCTCTTGGGATTGACTTTTTTCACTTAGCATAATTTCCTGACGATTGATCTAAGTTGTTGTATGCCTCAATAGTCCATTTCTTTTTATTACTGAGCAGTGTTCCATGGTATGGAGGTACCACACTTTGTTTAACCATTCATCTATTTAAGGGCATCTTGGGGTGGTTCCAGTTTTTAGCTGTTACAAGTAAAGCTGCTGTGAACTTTCATGTACGGTTTTTTACATGAACATGAGTTTTCATTTCTCTAGGATAAATGCCCAAGAACTTACTGCTGGGTAGTATGATAATCATATGTCAGTTATAAGAAACTGCCAAACTATTTTCCAGAGTGGCTTTACTCTTTTACATTCGCATAGACAACATAGGAGTGATCCAGTTTCTCAGCATCCTCTCCAGCATTTGGTGTCGTCACTATTTTAGCCATTATGATGCATGTGAGAGATATTACATTGGGGCTTTAATTTGCCTTTGCCTAATAATGATGCTGAATATCTTTTCATGTGCTTACTTGCCATCTGTGTATCCTCTTTGGTGAAATGTCTGTTTATATCTTTTGCCCATTTTATAATTAGATTGTTTTTTATTCTGTGAGTTTTAGAGTTCTAGTTACTAGTCTTTTGTTGGATATGTGTTTTGCAAATATTTTCTTCCAGTCTATTGCTTGTCTTTTCATTCTTTTAATGATGTATTTTTGAGAGGAAAAGTTTTAACTTTTGATGAAGTCTAATTTATCAGTTTTTTCTTTCATTGATCAAGTTTTGGTATCAAGTCTAAGAACTCCTTGTCTAGCCCTAAATCCTGAAAAATTTCTGACTTTTTTCTAAAAGTTTTATAGTTTTGTATTTTAAATTGATCCATTTTGAGTTAATTGTTTGAGTTGTGAGGCTTAGAGTTCATTTTTTGTCTATATAGGTCAAAGCTTTTTGTTTTGTGTGCGTGTATGTTGCAGCTGTAATAATAATTAAAAAAAAATTTTAAAGAGCCAATGCATTTAAAACATAAATCTCTTCCTGGAAATATTGTAAGTTGACACTCCTGTCTTTCAGACGAAACCTGCTGAAATCACCTTCCCTTATATTTAATATATTTGCTGTCCTGGAATCAGGCTCAGTATATACAAGAGGCTGTCCCTCTTTCAGTGTCAACTACCTACACCTTGCAGTGTTGAGGAGTCAGTAATGCCACCCGTTGTTAATTTGCTGTAGACTAACTTTTCTCTGAGAAAAGACCAGAGAAAATGTGTACACCCAGGCATTCAAGCGGGATCCTTTGTGACTATTTCCTCCTTATTCTACCAGCATAAGACTTGATCATCTGATGCTTTTTCTATGACTCTCCATAATTCCTACCATTTTTTTCTTTTCTAATTTTAAATTCCTCTTATTTGTACATCAAACTCTGATAATATTAGCAGCAATAAGGATTACTTATCAAATGATTATTTTGCACCAAATATATATTTTTTCTCGTTCCTCACAATTGTTTATGCAACGTACACTTTATTTTACTCATTTTACAGGTGAGAACACTGAGACTCAGGGAGTTTTTTTATTTCAATGCCTTTACTTTTTCCACTAAGACCTTCTACCTTTCTACAGACATCCTATAAATTAGGCCATTGCTATTATATTGAAATGTGATAATCTGCCACAATTTTTAAATACTTATGAAATTCTTAGATAACTTTCATCACTACCTTGCCTCCAAAGTTCTTGAATTTATTTAATTTGTCTCATTATACTACTACTCCCTGCTCCTTGAATGTATAGTAACAATCCCATTATCATTTTTCTTCCTTATGGCTCTGGAAAACTTTGAATTTGCCATTTTTGTTCTTGTCACTTTAACAGCTTCCCTGTTGCCTAACTTCAAAAACATACTGCACTATTCAAAGGAATAAAACAATTTAGCCTTCAGAATTGAGTAGATTCATCCCCTGAGTGAAAGGTGAGCGTGAAGGATTCTCAAAGTTCTTTATATTTGGTTGCTTTTCTAGTTGTTTGCAAGCAACCTCTTAGACCTTTATTTGAAACTTTGTCTATCTTGTGTTTCAAAATAATGTTCTAGCTTAATGGATTATGAATAAAATTCTGCCGAAAGATTTTTGTAAAATGTATCCATATTCCTGCCTAAATATATAAGTATAACATTATTTTAAGTGGATACAATATTGGATCTGATGATTTTTATAACAAAATTAAATAATGTAATGTTTTACATTGGTATTTAAAAATGGAAGGAGTACTTCTCCATGCCTTTGACAGAGTTGACCATAAATCAACCCATACAATTTTTTTTTTTTTTTTTTTTTCGGTACGCGGGCCTCTCACTGTTGTGGCCTCTCCCGTTGCAGAGCACAGGCTCCGGACGCACAGGCTCCGGACGCGCAGGCTCAGCGGCCATGACTCACGGGCCCAGCCGCTCCGCGGCATGTGGGATCTTCCCGGACCGGGGCACAAACCCATGTCCCCTGCATCGGCAGGCAGACTCGCAACCACTGCGCCACCAGGGAAGCCCAACCCATATAATTTTAAAAGCAAATAAAACCCACTTCATGCCTCTCCATTCTTAACATTCTCTGCCTGCAAGTGTAATATCTTGTTTTCTACTGAGCTCCATCACCTCTACCTGAATGCCTCAAAATATGACATTAGTGTTTTTCTCCCCTTGTTCCTTCAACAACTTTAGTATCTCACTATCTTTTACTACTCTCCTATATAAGGACTTTATTCCAGATGAACTCACTGTCTCTATAAAGCTTTCTCTCATCTTTCTTTACTCTTCTTCTGATTATTCTACCCAATGTATTCCTTTCTTCACTACAGTCTTTTCAGTCTTAGGCAGTATTTAACATTGATACAAAAATATATCTTCTTTATTTTTTTCATTATCCTCCAAATTCCACTCATCTATCCTTCTCTCCATCCATGCATCTACTCATCCACCCTGCTCTTTATCCAGTAACCCAACAAGTGTCCACAGGATCCATAATATGTGCTAGATGTTGTGGTAAACTCTTAAGTTATAAACACATATATCAGGTGCAGTGAGAATACAGGCATAATTTATCTTAAGGGAGTTGAGAGACACTCCACTTGGGTGGTTGGCTGCTTGAAGGATCAGGAATGTTTGACAACTGAAGAAGTGTAAGGCGAACGTTTGAGGCAGAGGCAATAAGTGCAAAGTTGTGAACATTGGTGAGAGAAAGCGAGTGCCACTCGGGGTCTCCGAGAGATCCGGTGCTATGATAGCATAAAGTACAATGTGGAAAGAGGTAGGAAACAAGGCTGAAGGAGTCATGAACACTGTATACCAACCCAAAGAATTTGAGACTTTGTGATAAGGTGGTTTTATTTGATTTATTTTTTAAAATAAAATTGTTTATAGTTAAGGTATACAACATGATGATTTAATACACGTATATTAATACATAGTGAAGTGATTACTACGGTCAAGCTGTAGTAATGTAGTACATATCTTATCCTCACACAGAGTTACCACTTTTTCTGTGTGTCACTATAAGTCTACTTTCTTAGCAAATTTCTGGTATTCAATACAGTATTATTAACTATAGTCACATTTCTGTACATTAGATCTCTAGAGGTATTCATTCTACATAGTTGCAACTTTGTACCTTTTGGCAAACATCTCCTCATTCCCCTTACCTCCCTGTCCCTGGTGACCATTATTCTACTCTCGGCTTCTATATATTTGACTTTTTAGATTCCATATATAAGTGAGGTCATGCAGTTTTTAAGACCTAATGATATTCCATTATATATAGGTACCACAATTTCTTTATCCATTCATCTGTTGATGGATACTTAGGTTTTTCTATATCTTGGCTATTGTGAATAATGCTGCAATGAATATGGGAATGCAGATATTTCTTCAAGGTAATGATCTTTTTCTTTTGGGTATATACCCAAAGGAGAAATTGCTGGATCATATGGTAGTTATATTTTCAGTTTTTTGAGGCTGTACCTGTTTACATTCCCACTAACAGTGTACAAGTGTTCTTTTTCTCAACATTCTTGGTCAAGCTTGTTATCTTTATTTATTTATTTTTGTAATAGACATCCTAACAGGTGCAAAGTGGTATCTTATTGTGGTTTTGATTTGCATTTCCCTGAGGATTAATGATGTTGAGTACCTTTTCACGTATCTTTGGTCAGTTGTATATCTTCTTTGGAAAAATGTGTATTCAGATCCTTTGCCTATTTTTAAATCTTTATTCTTTGTTTTTTGTTCTTGTTTGTTTTTGATCTTGAGTTGTATGAGTTCCTTATATATTTTGAATATAAACTCCTTATCCAATGTACGGTTTGCAAATATCTCCTCCCATTCCATAGGTTGCCTTTTTATTTTGTTGATTGTTACCTTTGCTGTGCAGAAGCTTTTCTGTTTGATGTAGTCCCACTTGTTTAATTTTACTTTTGTTGCCTGAGCTTTTGGTAGCATATCCTAAAAATCATTGCCAAAGCCAAGGTCAAGGAAGTTTTCCTCTAAGCTTTTCTTCTCGAAGTTTTATGGTTTCAGGTCTTACTTTTCAGTCTTTAATTCATCTTGAGTTGATTTTTCTGTATAGTGTAAGATGAGAGCCCAGTTCAGCTAATTAAGACCTGGCTCAGCTGGAAGTATCACCCATCATACCAAAAGCAGTCTCACCTTGGCTTGGACCTCTCTACTCACGGCACCTGGGTTCCCAGCATGAAGGTCCCAAGAGACAGTATGCATAGGGCAGGCATTTCAAGAGACAAAGCAGAAGTGGATTTTATTTTTAATAACTTAGCCAAGGAAGCCACATAGGGTCACTTCTTCTGTGGTATGCATAGTATATTGGATGAAGCAGGCACTGCCCTTCCAGATTCCAGGGGAGGGGAATTAACTCCACAGCTTGGTAAGGAGGATAAAGTCACACTATAGAATACAGTCTATAGTGTGTATACAGAATACTGGGAGATTTGGGGAAATATAATCTGCCATGGTTGTTGGTAGCTGCTGGCAGGTTGGGAGGGGTTTTGGTAAAAACATTGTCTTAGAGGCTTCTAAGTCTATTTCTACAGGAAAAAAAAAGTCTAAGGAAATATTAATGGTTAGGAACACTGAGTGGTAATTTACAGAATACTAATACAACTCAGTGGAGATTACAATATTGCAACTTTGTGCTTACACATTTTTAATTAACAGTGTTTTGGTTTTTTTTTCTGAGCTCTGGACAACAGCACAAAATACCATTTGTCACTAGTTTTTTCGAATGATAAATTGAGTTGCTACAAATTTTCATTAAGGTTATTATTAATATCTCCTATTACTGCAAGCTTCTAAGTACTTCATTTATAACATCACTGGTGGTTCTTCACTTACATTTTATCAGAGTGGCTGGCTAGAAAGATAGAATATTCGATATGCAATAGAGACAAATGATGGCAGAACAATGGATTCTGAATGTTGCTTGAAAAACCGCGATTTCCTTTACTGCGTTGAGACTCTAGAATTGCCCACACTTAATCATCAACTGTTCATTTTTTATGTTTTTGCCATTTGGCCCACTGAATAGAAAACAATAAGACTACTACCCCTTTGGAATTTTCTGTTAAACATTCCCTTTTCTAAGGTGAATGATATATATACACACGTATGGTCATATAATTTTTTGATTCATCTGTTTCTTTTTGTTCCTATACCTGTTACCAGAATAACATATTTTCTTAAGTCTGTACTTTTTTTTTGATAAGCTTTGTTGACAAATTCTTTTCATATCATTACTAATCATGGGGAAATCTACTTAGCTTAATCAGTAATCCATTTCTTAACTTGATTATTTCTGTGCAAAAAAATGGTCCCTGTATTTAAGGTAATTTCCAATTTAGTTACGAAAACAAATCACATACAGACGGTCTATCATAGGAGCAAAAGAGAAATAATGTGTGCATTGATTAACATTTATCAGCAATCCTTTTCTTTTTATACTTTTCTGGGCCTTTTATGAGGCTAATTGTGGGTGGTAGAAGTAAAGAAAGGAATTATAGTAAATTTCAAAAATAAAAAGAGATGAATTATTAAGTTACTATATCGTTATTAACAATAATATACTTATTATTATCAACAACAGTATACTATACTTTAAAAAATGTTCCTATGCTTTCATGATAAAAGTAATACAATGCTCATTGTAGAAAATTTGGAAAATATGAAAAAGAGAGTGAAATTTGCCCATATTCTCCCATTTCAGTGGAAACTATTCTTAATATTTTAGTGCATTTTTTTCTAGACATACATGTACATATGTGTGTGTTTTCTATGCAAAAACATTGAAGTCGTAGTGCAGTGGTGGTTGTGGTGGATTGTCACACAGCAGCTGATCTCACCTCCTTCCAGTGTGCTTTACTGCACAAGCCAGAAAGATAAAAAAGTATATTTTCTAGATGCTCTTGTAGAAAAACATTTCAGATGTAAATTGGTTTTGGCAGTTAGGTGCTTCTTGTGAGTTTTGTAGGGGTTAGGTTGGGCAGCAGCTTTCTGCCTTGTAAACATTCTTGCTGTTGCCACTAGCAAACACAGCTGTAGAGATTTTTTTTTTTTTTTTTTTTTGGCTACAGTTGCATTGCAGGGTCCACTTGCTTGCTTCATGGGTATCTTGGGGCAAGTTAGTGATAGCAGCAGCTTCTAAATCCTTGGATGTAAATGATTCCAGAGAATCTCTTGATTCTTCAACTTCCCAATTGTGATGCTGATTTTAAGTCCATAGGCAAAGTTGGCTATTTTATTAATTAGTTATTCAATTATTGTAACAAACCCTAAAATGTCACTGCTTTGACACTTTATTTTTTATGTTTTTAAAAAATTTTATTATTTTTAAAAATTTTTAATTGAAGTTTAGTTGCTATACAATATTATATGTTACAGGTGTATAATATAGTGATTCACAATTTTTAAAGGTTATACTCCATTTATAGTTAATGTAAAATATTGGCTATATTCCCTGTGTTGTACAGTATATCCTTGTAGCTTATTTTATACCTAATAGTTTAACACACTTTAATAGTTTTTAAATAGTTCAGCGCCAGTACTTCTGGTTGGCTGACACTTTCCTTCCATTTTGTGGCTCTGGAATCCCCTAGGCTTCATCATCTTTGTGTCCAACTGGCAGAAAGAGAAAGGGATTGTGGAAAAAACACATGTTCCTCTTAAAATCTCTGGCCCTGAAATGACACACATAACTTCTGACCATATCTCACTGGTGAGGCTATTATTAAGTGACCTGGCTTTACCTACACTCAAGGAAAATGGGAAATGTGATCATTGGCAGTCATTTCCCAGTAACAGCTCTATATTGTTGTTATGTGTAGGGACATGAAGTTTGTATCTGCGACAGTGGCTTATTCTGGGTGTCATTCTTAGAATACCAGACAATGGAACCCATTCCTGCATCCCTTGCAATGATTTTTAAGACTCTGTTTCCTTATATTCAAGTTCTTTTTACTTAAAAGCAGCTAGAATGATTTCTGTTTTCTACAACCAAAGTACACGTTATATTCGTTTTGTATCTTAATCTTTATATTTCATAAAAATCAATTACTAATACCATTAAAATTTGTCTTTTGGCTCTCAAATGCTGCTTCCATGACTTATACTATTTCATATCGTAGGGGATTATAAGTCTAGGTGGGGTTTTTCTTTTATTATGAACATGTTTTCTGCCTAGATTTAAATGTTTTATGGCAGTTCAAAAATTTTGACAGAATGTGTCTAGGTATAATTTTCCCTGTAATACACTGACCATTTTTCTTTTGTCACCTCTGGGCTTTTTGTACTTCAGGAAAACTTATGCTAACCTTAAATATATGGGATTCCTTCTTTTTCAAAGGACTTAAATTCATTTTGTGAGAACACCTGTAATTTTGATGTTGAATTTCTGTCATATTTATAATTTTTATTAAAAAACCTTGTAGAATAACATTGCTCTTTAATTATACGTATGTATAATTTTAATAAAAATACAACCTAAATATTACATGATAGTGTTAATAAAATGCCCTCCAAAATCTGCTCCCAAACAGTAAGTTTTACTAGAAAGATCAGGCAGTTTTGTTGGAAACACTCTAAATGACCACGGTAGGAACTGTGTAAGTAAACAATGAAACATCCTTACATTAGAATGTGATATAACCCTTAAAAATAAATTTTTAAAAAGCAAAGAAACATAAGCATAACAACTGAGAAAACTCATATTCATATGAATGAACTTTGAGATATTTTGTTTAGGGATAAACTCAAGTTCCAAAGCAGTGGGAGTCATGTGCTACATTTTTGTAGAAAGGGGATGAGAAAGAAAATGAATTTACATTTGCATATGCATAAAATACCTTTCGAGGCTTACATTAATAATGGATACCTTTGATTGTCTTTGGCTGGATAATTAGGTGGTTAAGGGCAAGATTTGGAGAGAGATTTTTGCATTGCATGCCCTTTTGTACCCCTTGAATACTGAAATATGTGTGAGTATAAACTGCCCCCCAAATAAAAAAAAAATAAATCTTAAAGACGCAGACGTAGAGAATGGACTTGAGGACACAGCAGGGGAAGGGGAAGCTGGGATGAAGTGAGAAAGTAACGTTAACATATATACACTACCAAACGTAAAATAGCTAGCTAGTGGGAAGCTGCTGCATAGCGCAAGGAGATCAGCTCGGCGCTTTGTGTCCACCTAGAGGGGTGGGATAGGGAGGGTGGGAGGGAGGTTCAAGAGGGAGGGGATATGGGGATGTATGTATACATATAGCTGATTTACTTTGTTGTACAGCAGAAACTAACGCAACACTGTAAAGCAATTACACTCCAATAAAGATGTTAAATAGATAAATAAATCCTGTATGATAACCCAGAGATTACGTCATTCATATTAAAGTCTTGATCTGTAATCTCTTCAATAAAACTTTCAGTAGAAGAAACATTTTACGTGTATATGGAGGGCCTACGCTGTGTCAGATATTGGGAATGCTAGCAAGAACTAAGACAGTTCTACTTTCAAATACATAAAAGTCTAGGAGGGGAGATGACTTTGTAAACCAACCACTGTAGTGCATTTGATAAATGCTGTAATGCAAATTACTTTGCTGTCCATAGTCAACACAGGGAAATCAATGCCTAGCCTCAATGCCCTGCCAACCTAAAGCAGTAGGTTAAGCTAGAGTCTTTGACTTCTTTGCCAAATATATACAGCCTATATAGGAACCCCATGTGAGCCTAACTGATTTGTCCTAATTATTTGTCTAGGTGTTAGAAAATTAGTAGTCAGACACTTCTCCAGATTTCTAGGTTTGCAGTTTTCTTTCTTGTTCTGGAGGAATATCATGGACTTCTTCCACTGCAGTACAAAATATTCCTACTGCAGGTTTTCTAAAGAATTGTCGTTTCAGCGTTTGCCTCCACTGATGGGAAATGCACCACCTCTTGAGGGGCTTGTACTAACAGCTCCTGTTCCTCTGTTGTGCCTCCTCTTCCCACAGAAACTTTGCTGCGCCAACCTTCTGAGAGTCAGTATGGCTTAGTAGTTAGGAGCTTGTGCTCTGAAGTCAGCCTGCTTGATTTTGACAAGTAGTTTCAGAAATCACAAATATGTGAACTTGAGTAAGTTATGTAAACTTTCTTTGCCTCCGTTTCCTCATTTGTATCAGGAGGATAACAGAAATACCTACTTTACGCAGTTGATATGAGGATCAAACGAGACAGTTAAACAAAACTTAGAGCAAAGTGACTGGAATATAGTAAATGCCTAATAAATGTTGATTATTGTAATGTTCATTATTGTTTACAGGTTTGGTCCCAGCCCAGTCTCAGGATTGTCCCTGTGACAATCCTAACTAGGGAATTAAAACTACAAGTAACTTCAGTTTCCATTCATCCCCATCAATACTCCTTATATCCAGGGCCAACAGAAAATATTTTACCGGGTGGCATGATGAATAAAGAGAACGTGAATGCAAGAGGAAATTAAAGACACATTCGTGAACAAAATGTATTTCTTGACCATTTGCAGAAAGGGTATCAGACAGGGGTGGAGTCCATCCCCATTGAAGAGGAGCAGTGTTGAACAGTGATTAAGCGCTCAGCATCTGCAGTCGGCCAGAACCTGGTTCAAATCCCAGCTCTGCCTCTTTCTGCCTGTTTCACTTTGGGGCAAATTAACTGATTCAAGCCATGGTTCCTTTAATTATAAAAAAGAGGAATATAATAAAACTGACATCATGAGATTGGTGTGAGCTTTAAATGAGATGATAACTATACGCTGCTTAGCAGAGTGTATCCATAGGACAAGCCGAGTAAGGAGGGGCATCGGCTGAATGGGCTGAGCCCACTGAAGGAGACATCCAGTGTTTCCCTCCTAGAAGATGGAGGCATGAGAATGAGAGGGGTTGAGGGACCTTGCCACAATCGGTCCCTTTTACAGTGGTCCCGTTCCCCATTCAACAGTGGGTTTGGGAATACTTTATGCTGAGTACAGGGCAAAAGGCTGCCTGAGTGGGAGAAATGGTAGGAGAGCTTAATTTTAGTTGGCTTTTGCCGTGGAGGCTTCCTTCTCTTACAAGCTTAAAGCAAAATTAGAAGTGTACTATCAATGATTCAATCTTTACAGAAGTTGCATGCAGACCTACATCCTTGACCTTTTTCCCTTTTAACACTTACAGTGCTAATGGAATTACCTTGTGGTGGTGATCTTATTGTATGGCACTTAAGATTTCTAGTGGCCTTTCTCATTTGTTATTCATAGTACAAATAAATTTCTCCCACAAACATTATTTTGTGGCAGCTAAACTTTTGCGGTGGAAATCGGGGTCGCCAACCCCTGCGCCACAGACGGGTATGGGTCTGTGGTCTGTTAGGAACCAGGCCACATGGCAGGAGGTGAGTGGCGGGCCAGCAAGCAAGGAAGCTTCTTCTGTATTTACAGCTGCTCCCCATCGCTCACATTACCACCTGAGCTCTGCCTCCTGTCAGCATTGTGGTGAGTTGTATAGTTACTTCATTATCTATTACAATGTAATAATAATAGAAATAAAGTGCATAATAAATGTAATGCGCTTGAATCATCCCGAAACCACACCCCCTCTCCAATTCCGTGGAAAAGTTGTCTTCCATGAAACTGGTCCTGGGTGACAAAAAGGTTGGGGACCACTGGTGTAAATAAATAAAGAAATGAAGGGCACAATTCACTGTAAATTTACAATTTATAGCTTAGGGTTCACTGCAGGGGGAAGATTTCCAAGATATTGTAGATCCTGATACTTTATGGCAGGAGTTACTGTGCCAACCCAGAGAGGCTAGGGATTCACTGAAGATTTTAATCTAACTAGGATAAGGAACGGATGTGATCTGTTTTTAGATTTAGAAAGCCCACACTGACAGATCTGACCTGAGAAAAAGTAACTTAATTTTATAGTGATTGCTTAGTTTACTTGCTGCAAATGGAAGAGATGACAATTCAAATCAGTGAGAGCATAAAATGAAGTCAAAATTATGTGTGCAGACTTTGTCCTTGCTTACCAGTTGAGAAAGAAGTACACATTGAAACTAAGAAAAAAAAAGACTAATGATGAGATTAAAGCCATCTGGAAAAAAAAAGAGAACAGATTCTTGGGTGCCTGAAGAGAGAAAACACAGAGATGCAGGAAAAATAAGCTTGGAGGGAAATAATAAAGAGCTTTGGAGAAAAAAACCAAGTTTGAATAAAAGATGTACAGGAAACAGAATAAAAGCCTAAAGCAAGACGAAAAAGATATTTTACTAAAAGATGGAAACGGAGCAGGAAGGTTTGACCCAATTGAATGACCCTAACATGTGGAATCAGCCATTAATCGAGTCAAAGAAGAAAGGGTACAAAAGCACGTTGCCAACTCATACAGAAGCTCAGTTTTTAATTTGTCTTTTCCTACATACTGCAATATGTGAAGCAATCTAGTTAGACAAAACACGTTCGTTATAGTCTGTATAATTTCCCCACAAACAAAAATGTTTTGTGCAAAATGTTAAGTGTACTACAAAATATTGAGCTCTTTCCTAAGAATTCATATGTACTTTGCTGTGTAACACTTAGTCATGGGTAGAATCCTAAAAGGATTTAGTTCTGATGAGCAGTCATAACTTTAAAGCTCACTGTTTAGAAACTAAATTATTTAGATATTTTATTAGAATTGTTAGATGTTTTATTGGAAACATAAAAGAGAAGAATTTTCGATGGGGCTATCAGTGTTTTCTGATTTGACCCATTTAAGAATTTTCTGGGCTTTCTGGAGGCATTTTGAATAGTATAACATCTCAGCACAGTAGATGTGAGTGGATGGGGCAGTGGGTAGCCACATTTGTTGTGCAGTCTGAAGGATTTTAGAAAAACTCCAAACTCTCTCTTGCCCAGGTTGTCAGTGCTTGAAATTTTATCCTGAGGATTTTTTTTTAGTAAGTATTTTCCATTCCTTGCTGACCTGAAGCCCAAATATTCCTTGATGTCGTTAAGGTCTTTATTAAAGCCTATGAATTTAATCGTTGTGGAAGCGTGGAATTGTGGAGCTAAAAATAAGCTTAAAGATCCAAATTCACCTCTCTCAGCCCAGGCAGTTTAGGTAACTGGTCCCAAATCACAATTGTGGACACAGAACTAGCTCAGTTTATATGCGTCCTCGTTGGTTGCTTTTACTTAGTGATGGTGGATTGTTTTTTCTGAGAAGCAAGACCCAAGGACCTGAGAGTCTTGGGCTTCACGTGGGCACAGAAAGGACAAAATGGGTGAAGGTGGAAGGTAGAAATACAAGAGGGATTTCACCTTCTCGGTTGGTTGGCTGCTATTGTCTTGTGAACATGCAGAGGAAAAGGGTAGTTTGGCATAAAGTCTACTAAGGTTTTGAATCATTTCCTCCCCAATAGAAGTATTTACAGTCTTTAACTTGGGTGTTATGTACTTTATAATGGAGAAGCTAACTTGTTTGGGACTTTCTCTTTCCTTTGTGTTAGTGTCTCAAGCAACAAACTTTCTCTGCTGTAGAGTTGTTGCACTAAACACAAGACTCAGGCCATGAAATTCAAGTATTTTCCAGTATTTTCTTCTTCTCCAGCTGTGTTCTCTGATTACAGAGTTAGTGTTTGGAACTCTTACTCTTTAAATGACCCTTATATATATTCCAGTGACCAGGAAACCTGCAGCTTTTCCCTTACCCTTTTAAAGTGCCATTTCAGTGCTCAGAAAACATTTCATCCATCAGCGGTATCAATACTTTTCATGCTGTGAAAGTTGTCTGTCCTGGCTTCTTGCACAAATAATGAGCATGCAGAGCTGACCCAAATTCTACAAAAGAACTGCATAATATAAGCTAATCATTATATAAAAAGTGCATCGAGTGGCTCTATAATAAATTTTGAGGGATCTACAAAATAAAATGCACACCATGTCAGCTCCTTAATATGCCTTGTCAGTGTTAGGAAAAACGTATTTTCTTTTACTAGTTCCTGTTCTCTCCAAATTTCTCTCCTAAATAAGAGTTTCAGTGCTTAGTGTAAAAAATATAAACAGTAGATATAAATATAAAAAATGAATGGTAGTTTCCAAAGAGAGTTCCTGTCCAAAGAAAGAAGTACTGAAACTATGGTATGTTTCTTCATCTGTAGGTATTCATAGAGAATGTGTACACACACACACACACACACACATACATATATTTATAAAGTGGACCATGACATACGTTTTATTCTATAACCTGCATTTTCCCATAATAATATACCATGGGAATCTTTCTGTTTTATAAAAAGAAACTTATGTAATCATTTTAAATGGATATATGTCCCATGATATAGTTAACTAGTTATCTATTGATGAACACATAGGTTATGTCCCAAAGTTTCCATTATTACGAGCTGAATCACCCATGTCTGTCCAAGGCACACAATTATAGCATCCCAATAAATTGCCACCACCTTTCTTTGTGCCTTCCTGGCACTTCCTGTTTGTGCCATGTAGCTGGCTCTTTAATATGCTCTTTGTTGTACCTGGCACTGTTAGTATATATTTTAATATATGTTCAGTTTTTCTGTGCTGTGTGTAAGCCCCCTGGAGAATGGAATTAGGTCTTCTATTTCTTTATTCCCTCTCCCTTAATGTGTAACACAGACCATTGATATAGTAGGAGATCCTCAAATATTAATACTTGATTTTTATTTCAGTTTGATTTGTGGCCCCTAGGTAGCTTCCCATGTTCTAGGCTTTTGCTGTTTATTTTATTCCATCCAGATTTATCTATTCTTTGATTTATCCCCTTTTAAATATATACACCTAAATACAGGATGGTTAATACAATTAGACTTTTATAAACTAATAATGAAAATACAAAAAAAAAAGTACTTCCAATGTTCCAGGAACTTTTCTCACATATATTAATTCATATCCAAGCATACTAATTCATTTGTTCCTTACAACAGCCAATGACATAGGTTTAGTTAATAACCCCATTTATAAGTGGGGAACTTGAGGCATAGAAAGACTAAATTACTGCCCAAACAAATAGGGGCAGAACCAGTATTCCAACCTTGATAACTTGGCTCCAAATAAATGTACTTAGTGAACGCTTCTGGTTCAATGTGTTTGCACCGTTACCATTATAGAGACCTGAAGAGATGGGACCTAAGAAACAAACTCCAAGCACTGTGAGGAGGGGAGATGCTGCAAACAGGCTTCTTCTTAGATCTCGTGGGAGATGCGCTGCTCCTTTGCCTTCATTAGGGATTCCCTCTGCGTACTTTAAGACCATATAAGTCTGAAAAGGAAATGCCCTTAATAGTCCAGATGCAAAAAGGATCTCAGAACTGTCTTAGTCATTGAGACTTCAGATATAATACCCCATATTAGTGGCTCCAAATACATACAGTTACAATTTTATGCCATAATCATCCATAAAAACCGCACAAAGCAGTATGTTTGCAGAGTAGGTTTGATTGCAGGATGCTGAATCAAGCATGTGGAAAGGGTCTTCCTTCTTTTTGCTTACCACCAGTAAACATGCATTGGACGCGATCCTGGGCAAGTCACACCTCTTACTATCTAATTTTCCCTTTAAAATGAGCTGTTTGGAATGAGTGATCTCCAGGGCCTTCCTAAATAAGACAGTCAATGACAATCTGATATTAAATACTTCGAAATGAACGTGTCAAGTAGAAACCTTAGAGCAGGTAGAATGAGAAATAAGTCAGCTGATAGTGACAGGGTCTTCTTTACTCTTCATCTTCCCTTGCAGGGTCTTGGGGCCAATTAGACTAGTGCTCTCCACAAAGCCAGATGACTTCGCCAAACCCAAGTTTCTCCTGAATTTAAAGGGTTTGGCTGACATGAATATTTTAGGTGTAAAGAATAACAAGGTGATTTTTGAAAACAGAAATGAACTCTTCTATGTGTGTGTGGGAAGAGGTAAGTAATTGCTAGCACGGCTTTTGGGGTCCTTTTTGGCTGTTGGCTCCTGCAGGAATAATGTACATTAAGATAGTATTATTGCCTCTCTGACTACAACTAGCTCAGTGCTTCCCAACTGAGGTCAATATTGGCTCCCCAGGGACATTTGGTACTATCTAGAGACATTTTGATTGTCACAGCTGGGAGTGGGGTGGGGGAACAGTGTGCCACTGGCATCCAGTGTGTAGGCCAAGGACCCTGCTAAACACTGCTTCCTAAAATGCACAGGACAGCCTCCACAGTAAAGAATTATCCAGCCCCAAATGTCATTAGTGCCATGGTTGAGAAAGCCTAGACTAGCTAACACATGGAGAAGGTCTAGGCTGAGGAAAAGATAATGACCTGTGGGTCTTGGTTCACATGCAATTTCATTTTGTAAAGTCAGAAACCTGTGTAATGACAACCGAATGAGCTTAGAGAATATATTGCTGAGAAGCATTTTGAACTAGTAAGATAATTTAGGTTTAATGAGCCCTATGACCTTTATGAATATCTCCCCCCAAACTTTCTTTTAAAAAATAAATTGAATTATGAAACTCATCTGCTTAGAACACTTTAAATAGATTGCTGTCAGGAAAAATGCACACTTCTTAGTGGCCCACAAGGCTCTGCATGAGCTGGTCCCAACTCACAGGGCTCCTTATCTGCCCTTCTCCCCATACTAGCCCTTTAGCTCTTCAAATGCATGATGCTGTTCCTATTTAGAGTCTCCACCCACATTCCCTCATTCCTCCCTCTGTCTAGAACATGCCTTCCCACCCGCAGGACCTCTTCCTGCACCTACTTGTCCTTAGCTCACGTGTTGGCATCTCTTGTGAGTGTTTCACTAGAGCTCTTCCTAGGCTAAAGTAGGTTCTGTGTATATTCTCTACATTTTAGAATTTTATCACACTTCTAATCATATTTTTTTATGAGTTTGTGTGTTAATATTTAGCTCCCTCCATGGCTCTAAGATCCATGAGGGGAAAAAAAATTGATGCTGTTTCTTCTTTTGTAACTTCCCAAAAAGTATTGATTGCCTCATTTGTACGTATTTACTGGGATGACAAATATAAGATACATTATTTTTTAAATGTGGTTAGAATAGGTAATATGAGTTCTACCCTCTTAACAAATTTTTAATTATACAGTGCAATATTGTTAACTATAAGCACACTGTTGTCAGCCAATCTCTAGAACATTCTGACAGTGCTTTTGCACCTTGCATCTCCAGTGTCTAACTTAAGATCTGCTCAGAGTAGGTCCTCGATAAATATTTATTGGATAAATAAAAGAGACTGGCTTTGAGTCATGGGGGAAGATGGTGTCTCTGTCCTTTTTCCCCTCAGACATAACCACAATTTACCACAGTGCTCTCGGAAAGGAAGTTCCTCTGTTGGGTACAAGGAGCAGATGTCTTTACCAGGGGCTCCATTCTTTCTCTGAGGCAGAAATAGATAAGTATCCAAAAAGGAGAGAACATTTGTTCAATGCTGTGTGTTCAACCTGGAGTTGATGTTTCTTGCTGCTGCCTTGTGATACAACTACATCTAGCTAGAAATGCTGCTTCTCTCTGTAATAACAAGGACAAAAGGGGCAAGACAGTTCTTTCTCAAAGTTTAGGATTAGAACGGCAGAGCATCTCTACGTGAAGTATGCACTGGGTTGAAGAAAAACAGTCCTAAGTGATATCCACATGTCAACTGATCTTTGATAGGAAGATTCCTATGAGCACCATTACCCATGTACGTTTAAGGTTTTGATTGACAAGGATTTTAAAAAGAGCTCAGGACCTCAAGAAGTTATCTAGTCTATGCACATCCTTCTTGAGGCAAATAAAGCTTTATTAACATTTACAGCTGGAATAATCTGATTAGCATCCTGATATTCTGATTGCTGGTAGCCTGGTCTGCCTTCCTGTTTATTATCAGCACATCATCTTTGTGTTCCAAAGAACTGGGACTGACCTGGAACACTTAGTTCTTCTGAGTAAAATCATAAAGTTGTTTTCCTTTTTTAGTTCTCTGAATGTCTGGCCTACATTTTATCTTTTTGTTATCATGTAAAAGAACATTGTATTCTACTTATGGTTTATTATAAGAGAAGATTATGTCTCTGTGTAGATATATATGATCTTCAGTTTCTGTTGGGTCAAGGTATCTATATATAATGAAATGTATTCTCACAGTGAAAATCCTTTTATATAGATTTTGTTCAGATACAGAATTTAATTTTATAAAATGGATAAATTAAATCAATAGAGAGGTCAAAACTTTTTTTCTAGCACTATAATTCTTTCTGTTTGAGGTTAACAAGATGATCCTAATGCCTTTAGTCTCTAATCCAAGAAACTACAAATAGTTCTTTTTAAAAAATGCTAAATTTGAGATTATTTTAAAATATGAATTCCTGACAAGTATATCTGCTTTGTTGTGGTTCGAATCTTAACTGTCTAATGTTTTGAATTCAGATCATGTGTTTTACATATTCACTATTATCTTGTGAATAAAAACAATGATCCTGATTCAAAGATGGTATTTCCCTTATTAATGACAAAAATTTTCCAGAAATATCAAATTGCCCATTGAAATAAACATAGAGTAAAATTTCACTGGATATTCTAATTATTTAAAGCATGGCGTAAATCAGTAAATGTGTATTTTTATTATCAGCATCATTACCATTATCACTTTGAATACTATTATTGTCATCACTGCTGCCCTCATCATCACTGTCGTGCAGTTTTCCTTTTCTTCCTCCTCGTCCTCCTTTTCCAATTCACAAAAGGCTAACAAAAATTTCCAAAGAAATACCTTAATATCTACTTTAAGAAACAGTTAAGAATAGACAGCATAATTTTATAAGTTGAGTCATTCTGCTGAAAGTTTTTAAGCATATTCTCTTAAATAAGTTAAGCTCAAATTCTCTGTATTAGTTTTCTGTTGCTGTAACAAGTACCACAAACTTCGTGGCTTAAACCAACATACATTTATTATCTCACAGTTTCTGAGGGTTAGGAGTCCAGGCATGAGTTAATTGGATCTTCTGCTCGGGGTCTCCCAAGGCTGCAGTCAAAGTGTAGGCAGGGCTGTGATAGCATCTGAGGCTCAGGGTTCTTGTCCAGGATTATTCAGACTGGTGACACCATTCAGTTCTTTGCAACTGTAGAACTGAAACCCTATTTTCTTGTTGGCTGCTGGCTGGAGACTACTTCACATCCTAGAGACAGCCTGCTGTTCCTTGCCATGTGGCCCTATTCATGACATGGGATTTGCATCTTCAGTCTCTCTCATACTCAAATCTGTCTTCAAGAAAAGCATAGTTCTCTGTAAAGATTCACATGAGTAGGTCGGGCCCATCCAGGATAACCTCTCTTTTGATAAACTGAACGTTAACGGACTACTAACCTAATCAGAAGAGTGAAATCCCATTATGTTCACAACTCCCACCCAGTCTTAGGGAGAAGAGATCATGCAGGGTATATGTACCAGGGGGCAAAATCTTGGGGCTATCTTTTAATTCAGTCTACCACACTCTTTAAGCTGCTTATTAATTTCTTCAGCTCTTCCCTATAGAGAGAAGCTAGGAGCCACATGTGGCCATTTAAACTGAAATGAATTAAAATTATATAAAATTACAAATTCAGTTTCTTAGTTGCACTAGCCACATTTTACATGGTCAATAGTCATATGTGGCTAGTGGCTGCCACGTGGCAGTGGAAAGTGCAATTATAGAACATTTCAACTATCACAGAAAGTTCTATTTGGGGTTAAGGTGTTAATACTTCGTATGAATTATCACTTCAGTATAGCATAGCTAATAAGACTTTTATTGTCTTAGAAGATTGACTAAAACTGGAAATTTTAAACATTATTATACAGGTAAGAGAAGGCATTTTTAAAGAGTATTTTCATATGTATCAAGTCATACCACAGAGGTGGTATTTTCTGGTCTTCTCAGAGTCTGAGCCTCAGGGACGGTTTCTTGGTATTGTCTCTTTGCTGTGGCTAATTTCAATAATAGAACATTACCAACACCACAGGAAGTCCTATTGAGGAGTGCTCCATAGGAACCCATAAAAAGGACAAAATTCAATCTAACATGTAGCTAGAACAGTGCTGTCCAATGGAACATTCTCTGATGACAGAAATGCTGTTTATACGATACTCACTAGCTACATGTAGCTATTGAACACTCGAAATGTAGTTAGTAAGGAACTAAATTCCTAGTTTTATTTGATTTTAATTATGAATTCATTAAATAAATAACAATTTAAAAAGATACATGTGGCTAGTGGTTACCATATTGGACAGTCCAGGTCTAGAGTATCATACATTTTCTATCACTGGAGTCCCTAAATGAAGTTGGATACTGTTTTGCCATTGGCTCGTATGTAACATCTGGGCGCTTTTAGGTTGGCGGTGGGAAGATGATTGGGTAGATTAGGGAGAGACAATGTAAGGTGCTTAATCTTCATTATGTTTTAGACAGTTTTGAAAGTCTAAGAAAAGAGGTTGAAAAGTAAAATCTCCTAGTTTTAAATCTTATTTTAGATTCAAGTTAGCTTTTCATCTGTAGCAATTTGTTTGCCTTTAGAATGTTACAGCTTTATTCAGCTGGAAGAAATTTTCTCACAGTGTTTTCTCCTCACATTCACTTGCCTTTTGCTTTGTTACATTTGATTAAATCTCCCCTTAAGGCAGATGGGAGGGAAAACATCAAGTAAACATGTTCCACTTCCCAACTTGTGCTTCCCCAAAAGGTATAATTTGTAACTTAATAAACACAACCACATTGTGATTTAATTAACAAGTCACGGCAACAAGCAAAATAGTAAGTCTGTGATTTATTTTAATATGATGAAAATGGCAGATTTCTTTTACATGAACATTTAAAGTGGAGCAAAATCAAATTTAGCTCAGCGTACCATCTCTAGATGTGCTGATGTGCTGTCACAAAACACACTGACTATGTACACCTATTTTTAGGGATGAAGATTTCCAGCATGCTAATATGTTTAGGTATCATTTCCAGACACTCAGCTTCTTAGGAACTGGACCAACTATTGAAACTGCATGGCACTCATAATGATAACTATCTCTGAATTAACAACAACATGCAAAGTCCAAGTCAAACAGGCAAGCATATTTTGTAGTTACATTTCAGCATAGCCAGTTTGCCATTTCTATTATATATATATTATTTTTGTTTGTTTATGTTTTTTGCTTATGGGCCAGAATGCCACAGAATGAAATGTCACAACTGAAGATTTCTAAGAAAGAATGTACCACAGAACTTGGCTGCATATGCACCATAGAGGTTAGAGAAGGCCACTTTGGGCACTGGCTTTGGTCCAATTACAAGTTCGAATTCCAGTTACCAACCAGAGCTACAAAGAGAATGAATTTAGAAAACAAACTCTGAAGAGTTCTGTACTTTGCCTAGTAGCCAAGAGCCAAGGAACATTTCCACCCACCATATTCGCTGTGTCTTGTTGCCTTATTTTTTCCTTGAGCTACAGAGTGATAAGTAGGATTGGAAGGTAGGGATGTACAGCAGGATAATGATACTTTGAAATATCACCTAAATATTCTTCTTTGTAGGTAATTCACTTTATTCTTCTCCCTTGCAACCTTTCAACACTCACATTAGACTGTGAAGTTGAGACTTATTGCCATGGAAAATAAGGAGAATGGGGATATACCTGAAAATAAACATTTTTGACTGAGTCAACAAAAGAATTTTATTTAAATATAGAGTAGAGGGAGGGGACCTTCAAGATGGCAGAGGAGTAAGACATGGAGATCATCTTCCTCCCCACAAATACATCAAAAATACACCTATACGTGGAACAACTCCTACAGAACACCTACTGGACGCTGGCAGAAGACCTCAGACCTCCCAAAAGGCAAGAAATTCCCCACGTACCTGGGTAGGGCAAAAGAAAAAAAAAACAGAGACGAAAGAATAGAGCACCGCCTAAACGAGCTCCAGAGATGCGCACGAGCCGAGGCTATCAGCTTGGATCCCAGAGATGGGCATGAAACACTGCTGCTGCTGCTGCAGCCACAAAGAATCCTGTGTGCAAGCACAGGTCACTATCCACATCCCCCCCAGGAGCCTGTGCAACCTGCCATTGCCAGGGTCCCATGATCCAGGGACAACTTCCCTGGGAGAACACATGGTGCGCCTCAGGCTGTTGCAGTGTCACGCTGGCCTCTGCCACCTCAGGCTCACCTCACACTCCAATTATAACTACTGTACCCCTCCCCCTGGGCTGAGTGAGCCAGAGCCCCCAATCAGCCGCTGCTTTAAACCTGTCCTGTCTGGGTGGGAACAGATGCCCTCAGGTGACCTGCACTTAGAGGCGGGGCCAAACCCAAAGCTGAACCCCAGAAGCTGTGCGAACAAAGAAGAGAAAGGGAAATCTCTCCCAGCAGCCTCAGGAGCAGCAGATTAAATCCCCACAATCAACTTGATATACCCTGCATCTGTGGAATACCTGAATAAACACCAAATCAACCCAAAATTGAGGGAGTGGACTTAGGGGACAACTGCAGACTTGGGGTTTGCGGTCTTTGACTTGTTTCTGATTTTTATGTTTATCCTAGTATAGTTTTTAGCACTTGTTATCATTGGTGGATTTCTTTATTGGTTTGGTTGCTCTCTTCTTTTTTAAAAAAAATTTTTAATTTTTTTAATATTAATAATTTTTTGTTTTTTAATAATTTATTTTTATTTAATGCTTTTTTTTCTCCCTTTTCTTCTGAGCTGTGTGGCTGACAGGGTCTTGGTGTTCTGGCCTGGTCTCAGGCCTGAGCCTCTGAAGTGGGAGAGCCAAGTTCAGGACACTGGTCCACCAGAGACCTCCTGGCCCTACATAATATCATTCGGCAAGAGCTCTCCAGAAATCTCTGTCTCAGTGCTAAGACCCATCTCCACCCAATGGCCAGTAAGCTCCAGTGCTGGACGCCCCATGCCAAACAACTAGCAAGACAGGAACACAACCCCATCCATTAGTAGAGAGGGTGCCTAAAATCATACTAAGGTGACAGACACCCCAAAACACACCAGACACAGCCCTGCCCACCAGAAAGACAAGATCCAGCCCCATCCATGAGAACACAGACACCAGTCCCCTCCACCAGGAAGCCTACACAACCCACTGAACTACCTTATCCACTGGGGGCAGACACCAAAAATAACACGAACTATGAACATGCAGCCTGTGAAAAGGAGACCCCAAATACAGTATGTTAAGCAAAATGAGAAGAAAGAGAAATACACAGCAGATGAAGGAGCAAGGTAAAAACCCACCAGACCAAATGAAGAGGAAATAGACAGTCTACCTGAAAAAGAATTCAGAGTAATGATGGTAGAGATGATCCAAAGTCTTGGAAATAGAATGGAAAATACAAGAAATGTTTAACAAGAACCTAGAAGAACTAAAGAGCAAACAAACAATGATGAACAACACAATAAATGAAATTAAAAATTCTCTAGAAGGAATCAATAGCAGAATAACTGAGGCAGAAGAACGGATGACCTGGAAGATAAAATAGTGAATATAAGTTCCGCAGAGGAGAATAAAGAAAAAAGAATGAAAAGAATTGAGGACAGTCTCAGAGACCTCTGGGACAACATTAAACACTCCAACATTTGAATTATAGGGGTCTCAGAAGAAGAAGAGAAAAAGAAAGGGTCTGAGAAAATATTTGAAGAGATTATAGTTGAAAACTTCCCTAACATGGGAAAGGAAATAGTCAATCAAGTCCAGAAGTGCAGAGTGTCCCATACAGGATAAATCCAAGGAGAAACACGCCAAGACACATATTAATCAAAGTATCAAAAATTAAATACAAACAAAAAATATTAAAAGCAGCAAGAGAAAAGCAACAAGTAACATGCAAGGGAACCCCAAACAGTTAACAGGTGATCTTTCAGCAGAAAGTCTGCAAGCCAGAAGGGAGTGGCAGCACATATTTAAAGTGATGAAAGCGAAAAAACCTACAACCAAGATTACTCTACCCAGCAAGGATCTCGTTCAGATTCAAAGGAGAAATTAAAACCTTTACAGACAAGCAAAAATTAAGAGAATTCATCACCACCAAACCAGCTTTACAACAAATGCTAAAGGAACTTCTCTAGGTAGGAAACACAAGAGAAGGAAAAGATCTACAAACACAAAACAATTAAGAAAACGGTAATAGGAACATACCTATTGATAATTAACTTAAATGTAAATGGATTAAATGTTCCAACAAGAAAACATAGACTGGCTGAATGAATACAAAAAGAAATGCTATATATATGCTGTCTACAAGAGACCCACTTCAGACCTAGGGACACATACAGACTGAAAGTGAGGAGATGGAAAAAGATATTCCATGCAAATGGAAATCAAAAGAAAGCTGGAGTAGCAATTCTCGTATCAGATAAAAGAGACTTTAAAATAAGGAATGTTATAAGAGACAAGGAAGGACACTACCTAATGATCAAGGGATCAATCCAAGAGGAAGATATAACAATTGTAAATATTCATGCACCCAACATAGGAGCACCTCAATACATAAGGCAAATGCTAACAGCCATAGAAGGGGAAATTGACAGTAACATAATCATAGTAGGGGACTTTAACATCCCACTTTCACCAATGGACAGGTCGACCAAAATGAAAATAAATAAGGAAACACAAGCTTTAAATGACTCATTAAATAAGATGGAGTTAATTGATATTTATAGGACATTCTATCCAAAAACAACCGAATATACTTTCTTCTGAACAAAATACCTAGGAATAAACCTACCTAATGAGACAAAAGACCTGTCTGCAGAAAACAATAAGAAACTGATGAAAGAAATTAAAGATGATAGAAACAGATGGAGAGATGTACATACCATGTTCTTGGATTGGAAGAATCAATATTGTGAAAAATGACTATACTACCCAAAGCAATCTACAGATTCAAGGCAATCCCTATCAGACTACCAATGGCATTTTTCACAGAACTAGAACAAAAAATTGCAGAATTTGTATGGACACACAAAAGACCCTGAATAGCCAAAGCAATCTTGGGAAAGAAAAACGGAGCTGGAGGAATCAGGCTCCCTGACTTCAGACTATACTACAAAGCTACAGTAATCAAAACAATAAGGTACTGGCACATAAACAAATATAAATCAATGGAACAGAATAGAAAGCCCAGAGGTAAACCCATTTACATATGGTCACCTTATCTTTGGTAAAGGAGGCAAGAATATACAATGGAGAAATTACAGCCTCTTCAAAAAGTGGTGCTGGGAAAAGTGGACAGCTATATGTAAAAGAATTAAATTAAAGCACTCCCTAACACCGTACACAACAATAAACTCAAGATGGATTGAAGACCTAAATGTAAGTCCAGACACTATAAGACTCTTAGAGGAAAACATAGGGAGAACACTCTGTGACATGAATCACAGCAAGATCCTTTTGGACCCACCTCTTAGAGAAAAGGAAATAAAAACAAAAATAAACAATTGGGACCTAATGAAACTTAAAACCTTTTGCACAGCAGAGGAAACCATAAATAAGACAAAAAGACAACCCTCAGAATGGGAGAAAATTTTTGCAAATAGAGCAACAGACAAAGGGTTAATCTCCAAAATATGCAAGCGGCTCATGCAGCTCAATATTAAAAAAACAAACAACCCAATCCAAAAATGGGCAGAACACCTAAACTGACATTTCTCCAAAGAAGATATACAGATTGCCAACAAACACACGAATGGATGCTCAACATCACTAATCATTAGAGAAATGGAAATCAAAACTACAATGAGGTATCACTTCACACTGGTTAGAATGGCCATCATCAAAAATCTACAAACAATAAATATTGGACAGGGTGTGGATAAAAGGGAACCTTCCTGCACTGTTGATGGGATTGTAAATTGATACAGCCAGTATGGAGAACAGTATGGAGTTCCTTAAAAAACTAAAAGTAGAACTAGTATATGACCCAATAATCCCATACTGGGTGTATACCCTGAGAAAACAATAATTCAAAAAGAGTCATGTACCACAATGTTCATTGCAGCTCTTTTTACAATAGCCAGGACATAGAAGCAACATACATGTCCATCGACAGGTGAATGGATAAAGAAGATGTGGCACATGTATACAATGGAATATTACTCAGCCATAAAAGGAAACGAAATTGAGTTATTTGTAGTGATGTGGATGGACCTAGAGTCTGTCATACAAAGTGAAGTAAGTCAGAAAGAAAAAATCAAATACCGTATGCTAACACATATATATGGAATCTGTAAAACATAAATCCTTCTGATTAACCAAGGGGAGGAGAGGAATAAAGATGCAGATGTAGAGCATGGGTTGAGGACACGGGGAAGGGGAAGGGTAAGCTGGGACGAAGTGAGAGAGTAGCATTGACATATACATACTACCAAATGTAAAATACATAGCTAGTGGGAAGCAGCTGCAAAGCACAGGGAGATCAGCTCGGTGCTTTGTGACCACCTAGAGGGGTGGAATAGGGAGGGTGGGAGGGAGACACAAGAGGGAGGGGATATGAGGATATATGTATACAGATAGCTGATTCAGTTTGTTACATAGCAGAAACTAACACAACATTGTAAAGCAATTATACTCCAATAACAATGTTTAAAAGAAAAGAATATGAAAGAATATATATATAAAATGTATAACTATCACTTTGCTGAACAGCAGAAATTAACACAATTTTAAATCAATTAGACTTCAATAAAATAAACTTTTTTTAAATAAAAAGGATTTAAAAAATATAGAACAGACACAATAGTATAAAAGCAAAATGCACTTGACTTGCAAGAAGCAGGCACTTGAAAGAAAAATGATTTATGGATTTATCTTGGTAGCCCCAGAGCTTTCTGGAATTACACAGTGGAAGGGTGCAGGGTGCAACAAAGAGTGGGTTTTTGTTTGTTTTAACTAGAAAGAAAGCAGATGAAGAAAATGAGAGGCGTTGACAGTTTGAAAATGTGCAGGAAGGTCTGGCACAAACATGGGGCTTTATTTGTTCATTCATTCAACTGTGCTTTGCATTGTTTTAGACACTATATACTAAATTGGAGTAGGCTTGAGACAATATGAGAGGAAAGAATTGGAAAGAATGAGTCTCATGAAGTTTTGAGAGATGTTCTTTAAGAAGTGGGAAGATATGGGGGAAATAGAGTCAAGAGGCAGAGTTTTAGTTAAAAATTTTTAAGATGAAATGAATAATAGCATGTTATATTCTGATAGGAATAACCCAGTAGAAAGGGGGAAATTGTCAATGCAGGAGAGAGGAAAAGCTCATTGTGACAATGTTCTTGAATAAGTGAAAGGGGATGGGAATGAGAGGTTGGGTTTAGTTGGAAGTAACAGGAACACTAGAATTGAAGGTGGATGTGATAGTAGAATTGGAAATGCAAGCAAACAGAATATAGCATTATTTGAAGATTATACTTACATAGAAATAATGCATTGAATATTTAGGAAAATAAATTCAGATTGGAAGGGATTTCAGTTGTGAAAGATGAAGTTGTCTGGGAATCCTGACTTTAAAGGCATTAGAGAAGCCCAGTCGTTTACAACTGGAGGTGATTTTGCCTCCGCCAGTGCCCAAGGAGATTCGGTTCTATATGGAGATGTGTTTTATTGTCCCACCTAATGGAGGGGATGCCACTGACATCTAGCACATAGAGGTGAAAGGCATTGTCTAAAAGACAGCCCCCGCCACAAAGAATTATTCTGCCCAAAGTGTGATTAGTGCCAAGGTTGAGAAACTCTGGCAGGAGCCAGTCTACCTGATCTCTACCAAAATGTGCTGGAGCTTTCAAGGGTACAGCTAATTTTGTTTGGTCTTTAGAGCCAAATAGAGGAGGAAGAAGAAAAACACCAGGCCCCAATCCAGAGCATTGAATATTGACTTTTAGAAGGTATCTGGCCAGGTAACATGCTGTGGGGAATTCTCCTATCTGAAAGCATGTAACCTTTGGCTTAACTATGTGGCTCAGTCACCACCCTAAACACATTTATGTTGAATAGGCTCACTCAGATTCTAGTCAGTCACCACACTAAGCTAATTTGACAAGTCCTATGAGAAACGAATGTATACAGGTATTCTAGGTCAGCCTAAACACCAAAATGAGGTTTACTGATGAATTAGTTACTGAGGAAAACAAACTTATTTGAACACCATCTTTTGAAGTCATACATTTTGATGCTTAATATGCATCTTCATAGTTCAAATGAGAGTAATGAAGATGTATTTTCATAAACTTTATAATTATATGATCACATCCAAAAATTATTTAATAGTTAATAAAATAAGCCTCAGACAAAATAAGGATTTGAAAATTTGCCTATTTCAGATGCACATGTCACATTATCTGGCACATGTTTTCGTAAAATTTGAAGTGGATTCTTTATAACATTATAGGCAGAGTGAAGGGAATGGGGATAAGAGAAAGGTTTGAAAGACCAGAAAATTTTAGTATTTACAAACTTGAAGACTTGTGAAATATCATCTTGCACCTAACTAAGGTTTGCCTGAATACTTCCTAAAAGTCATCTAAGTACTAGGACCAATGTAAATGCTCCTATCTTGTTTGACAACCTTTCTTGTTTTTCAGATTCACTGGATTATAGTAACTGCAAGAAGGGATAGTCAAAACCAATTAACACATGCATCCTAATATTAGCTTTACATAGTTACATATAATAACACAGGTAAACTATATAAAAAAAAATCAGCTGTCTCTAAACAATATCAGACTGAAATACAGCATATAAATATGTTTATTGTAAAATGCCTCAAAATCTTTTTAAAAGAAAGCAAAGCATAAATTATACAGCAATATCAAAATATTTAGTGACATATGCCTTAAAAATGAAGAATGACTTCAATTTCTCTTATATACGTTCTTTTATTTTCAAACTCCTTTTAAAGAGCCTTCTTTATTATGTCAACTTCAGCTATAAATTGATCTTTAATCCATTTGTCTATATTTGTTCTCTGCCCACTATATGCAAAACACTGACTTGGGCCTGGAGAGTCAGTGATAAGTAATATGCTGTACTTATTCTAAGGGCTTTATAGTGTAGCAGGATAGAGAGAGAAGTAACAACAATATAATGTAAGTTCCATGTCAAGGGTAACCATGAAGATGCAATGACAGGTCAAAGAAAGGAGTACTTAACCCAGACTTGGAAGCTTTGTGAGGAGGGTGAGTTCGTGGAATTCTAAGCTGCACTCTGAAGGAAGGATAAACAGTAGCTGCCTAGGGAAGTGGGGTGAGAGAGGAGGAGGTCATTTCAGTGAAAGGGAACAGCCGTTCAGATCAAATGTTCAGATATGGGATAGAGGATGGTGTATTGGAAGAAACATAAATGGTTCAATATGACATTAATCTAGAAAATGGAAGAGACCAATGGGATTGTGCTATGGTCTGAATACTTGTATCCCCCCAAATTCATATGTTGAAATCCTAACCCTCACAGGTGTTAGGAGGTAGTACCTTTTGGAGGTGATTAGGTCATGAGGGTGGAGCCCTCATGAATGGGATTAGTGATTTTGTAAAAGAAATCACACAGAGCTTCCTAGAGTCTTCTACTGTGTAAAGATACAAGGAGAAGGTGCTGGATATGAACCAGAAAGAGGGTCTTTACTCAACCATGCTGACATCCTGATCTTGGGCTTCCAGCTTCCAAACCGTGAGAAATACATTTCTGTTATTTATATGCTACCCAGTCTGTGGTATTTTGTTATAGCAGCCCAAAGGGACTAATAGATTGCTGAAGATAGAGAGGCAATCAGGGGCCAGAGCACCAAAGGCACTTTATCCTGAGAGCACTGGGGAGTCACTAGGATGTATTACTCTGTGGAACAACTTGATCAGGTTCTAAAATGAAGGATCTACTTATTTTTGCTTTTGTTTTCTTTGCCTGAGGAAACAGATCCAAGAAAATTTTGCTATGACTTATGTCAGAGTGTTCTGCCTATGTTTTCTAGAAGTTTTATGGTTTCTGGTCCTACATTTAGGTCTTTAGTCCATTTTGAGGTTATTTCTAAATGTTCTAATTTCATCCATTTCGTGAGGAAATGTTCTAATTTCATTCTTTTACACATAGTTGTCCAGTTTTCTCTGCACCACTTATTGTAGCTATCCAGTTTTTCTAGCACCATTATTGTATATTTTTCCTCATTGTATATTTTTGCCTACTTTGTTATAGATCAGTTGACCATATGTACATGGGTTTATTTCTGGGCTCTCTATTCTGGTCCATTGATCTATGTGTCTGTTTTTGTGCCAATATCATACTGTTTTGATTACGGTAGGCTTGTAGTATAGTCTGAAGTCAGGGAGTGTGATACCTCTAGCTTTGTTCTTTCTTACTCAAGATTGCTTTGGCTATTCAAGGCTTTTGTGGTTCCATATAAACTTTAGGATTATTTATTCTAGTTCTGTGAAAAATGTCGTGGGTATTTTGATAGGGATTGCATAAAATCTATAGATGCTTTGGGTAGTATGAACACTTTAACAATATTAATTCTTCCAATTCATTAACATGGGATATCTTTCTGTTTCTTTGTATCATATTCAATTTCCTTCATCAACATTTTATAGTGTTCAGACTATAGGTCTTTTGCCTTCTTCGTTACATTTATTCCTAAGTATTTAGTACTTTTTGATACAGTTTTAAATGGCATTGTTTCCTTGCTTTTTCTTTTTGATAGTTTATTATAAGCATAAAAGCCTCAAAAAACTAAAAATAGAACTAGTATATGTTCCAGCAATTCCACTTCTGGGTATATATCCAAAGAAAATGAAAACACTAATTCTAAGAGTTATATTCACCCCAACGTTCATAGCAGCATTATTTATAAAAGCCAAGATATGGAAGCAACCTAAGTGTCCATCAACAGATGAATGGATAAAGAAGATGTGGTGTACATATACAATGGAATATTATTCAGTCATAAAAAAGAACATAATTTTACCATTATGTCATAAAAAAGAACAAAATTTTACCATTTGCAACACCATGGATGCACCTGGATGGTATTCTGCTGGGTGAAATAAATCAGAGAAAAATAAATACTGTCTGTTATCACTTATATGTGGAATTTAAAAAGTTAAACAAATGGATGAATGTAACAAAACAGAAACAGACTCACAGATATAGAGAACAAACTAGTGGTTAGCAGTGGGGAGAGGGAAAGTGGGAGGGGCAGGATGGGGTAGGGGATAAAGAGGTACAAACTACTATGTATAAAATAAATAAACTACAAGGATATATTGTACAGCACAGGGAATATAACCAATATTTTATAATAACTTTAAGTGGAGTGTAATCTATAAATATTGAACCACTATGTTGTACACCTGAAACTAATATAATACTGTAAATCAACTATATACTTCAATAAAAAAACATAAAATTAAGAATCTATAGCTGTAATTTGAAGAACATATTAGAGAAGGATAAAGTTGGAGTCAGTGTACCCAGTTAAGATGCTCTGCCTTACACTGTGTGGTCTGGACAAAGGTAAGGGAATCTTGATGAGAAGAGTGGGAAAATTTGGCAAATAATTTTGTGGTAAAATGGACATGACTTTGTGATGAGAGGTAAAGGAAATAGAGGGTTTGACAGTGATCTCCACCTCTTTGGTTTAGGAAGTTTGGTTAATGATGATGCCACTGACTGAGGAAGGACATCCAGAGGTTTGTAGGGAAGATGAGGTCTATGAGCTATTGCACTTAAAGGTATATATTGATTACAGTGGGAATTCAGTTGCATGGTGATGGTTTCTCCTCTGGAATTTCCACATGTCCCATTTTTAGGTATCTAAATGCTACATTTAATAAGATATATTAAATGAAGACAACTAGTAGAATTTGTAAACAAATCCCTCTGATAGCTTATGAGAGGTGTCAACTCAACAATTTATTATTGTTTTCTCAAGCCAACTGGCTCACTAATAAATACATCCTAAATAATGATACATACATTTGCAGAAATGGCCACTAAATGTAGGCTGGGGATGTTAAATTTTTAGCCCTCAAGTTGGAGAAAAATATATTTTAAAACTAGATTAAGGTGCTATCAAGAAGTGATATAAGAAGAAGAAGAAACGATATGCATTTAAATTATGTCTTACACAATTCAATAATAATACATAGTAAATATACTTACTGGTAAATGTACTCACTAGTAAATAATACACTAAACTCATAACATTTTATTTCATTGCTGAGAATAAAGAATAAGTGGTAAGAATTAGGTGAATTCTATTTACAGAAGATTTTTGAAATTTCTTGATGTAGTTAAAACAGTATTAATAAGTTGCTTCTTATAATCTAAATTAATAGCTGATAATAAAATGTTATCTTCAAAATAAATTGTTGTTATTTGTTGCTAGTTTAGATTATTATGTATTAATGAGTTGCTTGTGCCTTATCCAACACATGCCTTACCAACAACATTTATTGTCTTTTTTAATGATGACAGGAATTATATTTTTTTCTCCGTGGAATTCAAGATCCTAATAGAACTTGTGACAAGGAACGTCTTATGCTAAAATATTGCTAATACAGCTCATTTCTTTCTAAAGAAAGATAAATGCACAGGAGCTGTTTTCCAGTTCTAGGTGTAAATCTTGATTTTTCTCAGGTTTTATCTTTTTGTTCTGGTAAACTAAACTACAGTTGTCTTCTATAATAATACACTGTGATTTTATGATTCACTTCTATAATAGTGAATCATAAAATCACATTGAAGGTGATTTTAATGTTCGAACATGACCTTGTATAATGCAAATTTCAGAAATATTATTCTTTAAGTACTCTGACATTTTTCAAATACTCTCCTTTAAATGCTATAGCTCAGAGAAGGGAATGGGCCACTTTTACAATAACATGCTGTGTGCATATGTCTCTCTTTTTAATTTCAATTCAAAGAAAGTGCAAAAATCTTCAAACACAGCAGAAATTGTGAATTAATAGGATCTGCAATTAGATCTTTTTTTTGTGGTATAAACTGTGCCTGTGCCTTAGCAAAACAAGTTGTCAGCATTGTGAAGGTCAAAGTTGCTTGGTATCAAATAGGTCAAATGCTGAATTGTTTATATACATGTTAGAAAAGTACACTGCTGTAAAATTATTCTTATAATCTGCAGAACGTGACACTGAAAATAACATTTACTATTTAATTAAATGTTGAGAAGGCATTTATAGATAGACACCAATAGACAGCAGTTTTCTTGGATTGTGTCTAGAACGACCTTTATTCTCCTTTGCAATAATTCCCTTCCACCAGAAATACTTGACAAAGAAGGGTGTTTGTCAATGGATACATCCCTTGCAATTTCAGCTGGGCTTTGAACTTTGAGCTCCAAGTGAGACAATTTTCAAGACTTATTTTTCACAAGATTTCCTGGTTATTTTTTCTATGCTGGATGTTTTCTACCTTTTACTCACCCTAAGTATGGTGCAGATTATAGGTAAAAGTTTTTACTGTTAGAAAGAATGGAAAATCAGACATGGAGATGAAACCAA